>NC_057813.1:457943201-457972810 GCF_018294505.1 Triticum aestivum | reverse complement strand
ATGGAGAGAGAGAGAGAGAGGAAAAGAGGGGGGGACAAAGGGGTCGTTTGTGTCCATAAGTGGCGTATAGATAGGGAGACAATGTTGATGTTGTTCGAAATTGGCCTATGTACGGAGACGCAAGGGAAGCGAGTCATCGTGTGTGTGATAGGGACTTCATGAGAGATCTAGAATAGATGGTGTAGAGAACAACGTGTGAGATTGAGAACGATGATACATTAGGGAGCTATGGAAAGAGTCACGGCATATATGTATACAGGGAAGGAGCTGGGGCGGGTCCGCATGTGGGAGAGATAGAAAGAGGAGAGTGGTGCACAAGGAGACAAAGTGTGCTTGTTTGTAGTGGGGGTGGTGTATGAGGTGAGTGTGCAAGAACCACATAACTAGGGAGATAGCCGTTTGGGGGTGACGTTTTGTGTGTATGGGAAAGATACACTCTACATAGTGCGCGTGCTTGGGAAAGAGAGATGACGGGAGACCTGGAGAGTGGGGGAAGAGATGTGTGCATGCCCGAGAGACAAAGTGATAAGAGACCTGTATTGGGGTCCAGACTTTAGAAGAGATGGGTGTTAATGTGCTCGTGTGTTCGTGTCTGGGGGAGAGAACGACGTGTGTGTGGGGGGGTGGGGGCGTTGGCTTCAGATAATGAGTTAGGTGTCTATATTTGAGGGACTTTAGCGTAATTGAGATATATATGGTCAATAGTGTGTGCACTCATGGTTGATCAATTTGTTTCACAGTTTGGACTATGAGATAACGATACTTTTGAACATGCGTGATATACCTTGATGTACCAGAATTACAAACCTAAGATTGGAATTTTGGAATTCGACGCCATCATTAGCTTTTGTAATTCATTTAAACGGAGGTACATTTTTTAAGCCAGGATTTCATGATTTCAAATTCGTATATCGAACTTAGAGATATACACATACAGGCATGTTCAAACTTTATAATCATCCACTTTATTCATACACATACACATTTTTGCTTTTGTCATCATATTTAGGATAAACACATTTGGAATTTCATTTAAATTGAACTGTATGATGGTATTTGCTTGTGCTAGCTCAATGATCCATATTTAAATTGAATGGATAGTCTAAGTTTTGAGTTGGAGACATTGATTTTCAAAACTTGCACTCTTTTTGCATGCAAAACAAATAAATTCTCGGCCATGATATCATAGTCGGTCGTACAAGAGCAGAACACTTATAATTTCAGGCGCCAAAAGCTTTCAAACTTCCCACTCACATCGAAATATCTCGCGCCGAAAGTTTAGCCCTGCGATATTCCTGTTTTACCCCTGCCACATGAACGGAAAAGGGTTGCTTTGGTAACTCCATTGTTTTCCCCTCTTTGCCCCCAACATTCTTCCCCAGAGCCCCCTCCCCCCCAACCACGGCAAGCCACCGAATCTATTCCTCCGCCGCAGCGGTGGACCTCACACCCCGCTGGATCTACCTTCCGCACCTTGGAACCCCCAACTACCAACTCACCACTTCACCGGAGCCACTTCACCGACTGGCTTGTCCACCGCTCCGGATCTCCTTGACCGCCATCATGGTCCACCGCACTGGATCTGCTTAATCGGCGCCCTCGTCCACCACAGTGTAGGCCCTTCACTGACTCCCTCGTCTGCCCCATCGCTGGCCCTTCATACAAGCCCTTGTCTGCCGCAACAGATCCGCCTCACTGAAAGCACTATACACCGCGCCCGCCGAAGCCTTCGTCCACTGCATCAGACCGCTCCATGGACGCCATATTCAACTCCATCGGCCCTGCTTTACTGACGCCGTAGCCTCATCAGGTTATTTCGATTTATACTCCTTCGGTTTTTCTCTTCTTTATCGTGCAACTATTCACTTACCATACATGAGCTTTCTTGTATGTCGACAGGCGCCTCAACCGAAGCACCAGAGCCGCTTCAGCAACGGCGACAGCCGGCCCAAACTCAACTGCAACACGAGCACCATCGACGATCCAACGACCAGCGCCTACATTCACTTTCTTAGCATAAGCACCGCATCTTTGAATTTCTTCAGGGCATCATTCAATTTTTCATGAGACGCGTTATTCTACTTGCACCTATAGGGCCATACTTCTGGCAGTGAACATGTTACATGTGCTAAATTACATACCAGTGCACATATAGTTAATATGCTTTAGTTTTGTCCTAAGTATTACTGTACTTCCTAGATATCATTGCCTACTATTTTACTTCTTGCATGCTATATTTATGATAATGGTGTTGTTCTGATGCCACCTGTTGGTTCCCTCAGACTGCTTCATGTTCTCAATGCTTAATTACACATCAGCAAACTAGCATGTGGTTCCGCTGCTTTTTGTTTGTTTTACCCTACATTTTCTGATGCTAGCTATTACATCACTGCTTCGAGCCTCTGTTCATTACTCTTTTGTGTGTTCTTGATCTTCCCAAGTTGCATGACTAATTTGATGCTTCTATTAATTATGGAGCTGCCAACCCCATCAAGTAAAATATTTGTTTTTTGGGGGCTGGCACCTCGAACAAGCATAAAAATAGAGTGAAACGGATATATTGTCGTGTAAGCACAAACCCTTCTTTCATTAGTTTAGATGAACCATTGATGATCAATTTGAACCAGTGCATGCGATTAAAATTAATTTTACCTAGAATTGGGTGCAGAATAAACTACAACAACTAGATTTGCAACCACGGGATGCTGATGATATATTCAAAGAACATTGCAACAGGAGCGAGGCTTCATAGCAACATATGGTAAGCCAGTGTGTTTTAGTACATGTGAAATGTAATGCGTGTGGGCTGCTTTCTTGGCTTGTACCCTCAACCTGTAATCCTACAGAATTACAAATAGTTCAGTTGTCTAGTTTGTTGTATTGCTTGATTCGAATGCTTGTTTGTTACTTGTTAGGCTATACCTGAGTTGGCCAATATGTCAGTAGTGCCTGCTGTACTATCATAAAGAAATGCATGCCTAGTTCATTTGAGTCCTTAACTTTTCCTCTGAACTTCATCACAAGACTGTCTTCGTACTTTATACGAGGCCACATTGTTAAGTGCTTTCTTAGATTATTTGAACTTCTTAGATGCCTTGGCAACTTAAATATAGCATTGGTACACTCCCTTTCAACTAGGGATGTCAACTGGGTCCCGTTTAATCCCGATTAAAGTCCACTAGTGGTATGATAGTTCAAAAGAGTTTTTGTTTTTTGAGGAAAATGAACTAGGGAGCTAACAAAAACTAACTAGATGGGACTGGCGGATGTCGTTTATTTGCCACTTACATCCCTAGTTTCATCTTACCATTTTAATTTCTTTTCGGCCGGTGCTGCTTCGAACCATTTAAATATAGCTTGCCATGCTCGGCAATAATTCGTATGTCGTTTACCATGTAAGCTTACTACCTGGATCATGCGATAACTATCTCTTACTTATGTCCAGCGGAAACCTTTTAGGATGCCGTTCACACTAGGACACAATGTACAATCCCAGAATCTATTTGTGGAAGCAGTGCGCCATCCATGTTACCAGATGGTAGCAGTTCAGAGGCAACACCGCCGGAGAGCAGTCTGAGCATAGATATTATAGTTCTTGAGGCTCTACTAGAGGCAGAAAGAGATGGTGTGGCCTCCATGAATGAGGTAATCTTGATCTTGAGGCTGGAAATTATGCAATTAGCTGCACACATTATGCAAGCAACCCAATAATTGGAGGAAGTAAGAATGCTGCATTTGAAGACGGAGGAGGTCCTGTTGTTTCTGCTATCTGAAGCCCAGGGTAATCCCAGTTCTTCTTTAGATACGAGTTGAAATAGTCAATAGATTATTGTACTTGCATGTTGTGTCATGTCTCTGAATGGATTATGTTGTAAGACCCCCTATGTTGTCCATGTGTTGTAATGATCCGAATGTTTTAGACGAGGTCATCCTCGGCACTTGTATGATTGACATAAGGTGAACTGTTTTTCGTGTGAGCATATTGTATTGGATGAAATAACTATTTGACTCAAAGTGTATCCAACCTACTAAATTCGAAGATCACAACATTTCTAAATCATAATCATATATAAAGGTGGAATAAATCTTTGTTGTGGTTTTGAAGAAATAAATAACAAAACATAGAATTATCGGTGGATATTCGTAATCGAATACAAATTGGATTTGAATTTAGTTGTCAGGGCCCAGGGCAAACGTGAATGCTAATGCTCCCAAGTTTTGAACGAAGCACCTAAACACCCACTATCATTTGTGGGTGGCCCGAAGCAAGTGTTTGTGAGATGGAAATTACTGTCTACCCCTAACACTTTGACATCCTTATCGGCCGGATTTACACTGATGTCGTGACACGAGAGCCTCTGAGCCCATTCAGACATTGGTGGGCGCCAAACGTGGGCGGCAAAACACATTTGATTCAAGCTCGTCCGGAAGACATGTGTCTCTCCCTCCATTTCCCCATTCATACATGATGGATGGCAAAACAAACTCTCCTTGCCTGAAATCGATGTAGGCAAATATTCTAAATAGGGGCAGATGTGTAACGTCCCTCAGACGTGACACAACCGCCCTACCTGTCAGCCCCGTTCATACACCATGGGCGCCAACCGTGGGCGGCAAAAGACCCTCTCCTCGCCCAAAATCGCTATCGGCAAATATTTGGGAGATGCGAGATTACCGTCCTATCCCCAACAGACGTGATGTCCAAAATTTTAAATGGGGGATAAGTTCATAACTTTCCCACATTTAAGACAAGCGTGTCCCAAAGTTTGAGATCCCCCCTCCCCCTCCATTTCCCCATTCATACACCGTCGGTGCCACAAGAACCTCCCCACTGCGGCCAACCTCCTCCGTCCGCCACCCCATCCTCCACCTTGCCGGAGCCGCTACCCCGTCGTCCACTTCAAGAGATGGACGTCTCTCATCCACGGCGCCGGACTAGGATCCTTTCATCGCGTCCTCTCGCTTCATCGGCGCTATCGCCCACCTTGTCATTGCCGCTCCTACGACCGCCTCGTCCACGGCAAAAGGATTTATCCCTCGACCCGGTCATCTGCCGTCTAAAGTCTTCTTCCCTGCTGCCAACAACCATCACACCCGCAGTACTCTCAACGTATCAGCAGGGGCCTACACAGCGTCGCAAGAGAGGTGGTACTCTTCCATATGTGCTTAAGTAATTGATCTCACCCGGAAAATACATCGTAAATTGTTTACTGTACTTTTCTTGTCCATACCAAATCGTGGTGGCTAGTTGAAAGCAAACAATTGGTTGCGAAGTAGCTTTGTCCGGTTTGCACCTTCAGATCTGTCATGGCACGGTCACTATACTCGTAAAGCTTATGTTTTTCCCTTTATATTCACTACCATTATCGTAGGTGCTTCGTGTCGTGCTAGCACTACTCCTCAAGACCTAAACCCATCAAGCGAAACAACATGCCACTCATAATTCCAAAGCTTAGGTGTTGAAATATGAATCTGATATGATGCTCATATTACTAAAACAGAGAATGTTTAATTGGTCACCTAATGTTCCTATATTCGTTTCCAAAAGCATGTGCGCCACCCACTGGTCCAGCTAGTTCCACTTTCCTGATTTTACTCTTGATGCTTAGGGTTTTCCCCCTTTATCTACTCTACTATGATCTGTGTAGGTGCTTTCTGTCGTACTAGCATTATTCCACCCTTCAAGCTAAACAACACAACACTAAAAATTCAAAAGCTTAGTTGTTCAACTATGATTGTGATATGATACTGATATTAGTTATCTGACACATTTAATTTGTTAGCTAAAGGCCCCACTTGAGTTTCCAAATGCATGTCGCGACATATAGAGAGACAGCAGAATTGCATTTCTTTGTCACTTGTTGACTATACTTTCTTGTCCATACCAAATCTTAGTTGTTATTTCAAAGCAAACATCGGTTGCTAACTACCCTTTGCGCGGTTTGCATCTTCAAATCTGCCATCCCACTGCCATGGTCAACACTATACTCATCATGCTTACGGTTTCCCCATTTTATGATGACCACGATCAGCCTACGTGGTTCGTGTCATAATAGCACTTCTCCACCCATTGAGCCAAACAAACTTAGTAGTACAAATTCAAATCTGATATTATGCTGATATTAGTAAAACTGAGAGATGTTTAATTGGTCAGCTAAATGTTCCTACTTTAGTTTCGAAATGCATGTGAGCCAGATATGGAGAGACCGGAAGGAATACTATTTCTCTGTGCTCTCTGGTTCATCATGGGTGGGCAACCGACATTGTATAGAAAGACTTGTAATATCTTCAATCTGCTTGCTCTTCTGCTCTTCTTTAAGATGATCCTCTTCTCTTCTTTAATAAGTATGTTCCTTGTTGGGAAGAGTAGCAGAGACATTTGCGGTCGACTGGTCAGGTCGAGTTGTTCTGCCTTAGTATATTTTGAATCTGTCAGGTCAGGTCAACTTGTTCTTCTTTACTATATGTTAAAGCTGTCATCTGCGAAGTATCATCACTTCTTGAGCTCTCATATTTTGAGTAGTAGGCCACATTATATTAATGCACACACCAAATTACAACATGCATGGCATCTCTCAGAAGAATTGCAGAGATATCACAAAGGGGTTTACAGGGAGGCAGTATTGGATTAGAATCACTTCTGCATTACAAAGATAATCTCACTTGTTTATATGTTTTCATGCATGTCAGGTATTGAACATTATCAAAATGAATATGAGAATGGGCGCACGAGAGGAATATTGCGGAACAATCCACTGGCTAACAAACTTGGCATGGTGGAGGATGGCCTATCTTATTCACCCATCAAGGTGCTTGCTCTAACTTGGCAAGGTTGTATTAGTCACACATATTTTGCATCTGACCTCTTGCATTACTTCTACTTTGTTACACCATCTGCTTAGTTTAAGCATCATATATGAGTATATGCCATACCTATCCATTTTCTGTACCTATTCCATGTGTCGTCATACTATGTTTTCCAGTCAAATGTTGTTCTTTCGTAATAAAGCAATGCCACTGCACACGTTGATGTCTGCATTCTTCTTGTCAATACCTTTTGCCTTGTAACCATGTACTTAATTAATTGCTATTTGATTATGTATCATCAGTCTGCACCTGAGCTTCATTATCCTCTGTTTCTTCCAATATTATTTGATCTATATTTACTCTTTGCAAAATGTAGAATAATGGCAATGCTTTTAAAGAATTTTCTTTGGGGAATTTATTGAATTATCCTTCCATCATCAACATGGAGAAGGGCTTTGTCCAGCCTGTGATAACATGTAATGTAAGTTCATCCTTCTCAAGCCTTCAAACTTCTAGTATAGAGTTGGATAGGCATCATTTTCTCCACTGCTGTTTACTTTGTTATTTACATCTGATTGGATGTTTGTAACAACCACCAGTTTTAAATTGTAGTTGTAAAAATATGTTCCTTATGCAGAACAGATCCATTTATTTGCTTATATAATTGTGAAACCTATTACGTGCCTGCCAGGCAAAACTTTAGGGAAGATAGTGAGCCAAATCATATTGAGAACAGCGAGATGACCCCAAGGTCTTGTCTTGATGAAGACAGTGAGTTGAAGCTACTCACTAGAAGGTGTGAGACAACCTCTGTGCAGTCGCTGCCTCAATCAGTTCGACTTCTTCAGTCTCAACTTAAAGTAGAAAGGCTTGCTTCAGCTCAGCTCCAACTTGAAGTCAAAGATGCAAAGAAGATGACAGAGGACTGCCTTGCGCACTATGGTGCCATACAGCTAGGGATGGAGCATCTATCGTTGACACAACTGAGGTCTCATCAGCTTGTTCGGCTGCTTGCGGGGCCCGTCCTGGCCAGGTCTAGTGCCTTCTAAAGTGCTCTCAGTTTTGTATATTCTTTTGTCAGCGCGTTTATATGCATTGGTGGCGACCTTTGATGCCCAGTGTATGTAATCTGCGGTTACATTGCGCTTTATTATCACCGGTAGTGAACTTTGATTCCCAATGGATGTAATATGCCGTAATTTCTTTATTGTATAGTCTAGGTTTATTCTTTGGTCGGTATGCTGTAGTTTGGGCCGGAAGGTTCAGTGGATCTCAGTGTTGTCGGTCTTCAGGCTGGCCCGTTACTCATATGGGCCAAAACGTGGGCCTATAATCATCTTGGGCCATTAACATGTCTAAACCTATAGTAGTTTCCCGCCTTTAACAGGCCGAGTAAAGTTCTAGCCAGTTGGGCCAGAGAATACCATTGGCTTTTAACAGGATAAAACCTAGATTGGGCCAGCGTTTGACCGAAAAAATCATGGGCCAATACAGGCCGAAACTTCCTAAGGCCCATATTTGGCCCAAATAGGACGAGCAGTTAACAGGCCAAAATATATCTCGGGCCTATTTGGCCCAATCAAATTATGGGCTTTAAGCAGGGCAGTATCCATGCGGGCCATAGGCCCAAAAGTGTCACGGGACATTATCAGATGGGCTGTAAGCAGGCCAGATTCAACGTGGGATGTAATTAGGCCCAACTATTTCACGGGCCATTAACAGGCCGATAGGCCTGTTGGGCTGAAATTTATCCATGAAGACTACGGGCCGTTAAGAGGCCTAAAGTTACTTCGGACAAGAAATAGCCCAGTTTCTGCATGGGCCATTAAAGGGCCTGAAGTTAAACCGGGCCGACAATGTCCCAAATGCACCACGGGCCGCTAACAGGCCAAAACTATTATGATCAGGCCGAACTGGTTAACGGGCATTTAACAGGCTGAAATACAAACCTGTCTTAGAATGGGCACAAACGAACAGTGGCCTGTTAACGGGCCTGATCCAATATGGGCCGTAATTTGGCCCAAAACACGGTAGGCTGTGAATGGGCCTGATCTTCTATGGGCCTCAATTTGGCCCAAAACATGGCAGGCTGTTAACGGGCCAGCCCACTAGTGTCTGAAAAAACATGGTGGGCCTTTAGCTGGGCCGGCCTTTTCATCGGAATGAGCCTCTGTTGGGTCGTGCCACGTGCCAACGTATCATAGGCGCCTCATGTCCAATGAGTGGACGACATCTGTCCCAACGGTGAGCAAACACGTGTTTCCTCCGGCCAATGAGAATTTTACATGTGGAAAATCCCCATTGGTCCGGGCTGTTAATGGGTTATCAGATCCAAAACCGGACCCGATAGCTTAACGACGACCCGTTACGATCGATGCCACATGTTGGTCACCCTTGACTAAAGCACTCCTATCACGCGGGATTTATCGTCATGGACGTGGATACTTCAGTGATGATAATTTTGGTAATGTCATGGAACACTTCTACGACAGCACAGGTATGACTATCTTGATTCTGTCATAAAATCGTCATGGATGTACATGCATGACAGAAAACATGACCTACTATGACAAACACGTATCATCACGGAAGTGTATTTTTTTAGTGCAAGTTGCCCCATAACCTTAGATCATCCTTGTCCTGCAATTTAGTAGCTTTGTTGCACCAAAGTCGGATCATATCCGCCGCATAAAATCTAATGGAAGAATCCGTCCATGAACAAGAGTTGAAGATTCTGTCGTTCCGTACATGCCAGAGGGTAATAGCACAGGCGGCAAAGCCCACATTCCACTTTCGCTTGAACTGTAATTGATGGGTAGCTTTCTGAACAAAGGACATGACGTCAGGTGATCGACAAGTCAAGGGGGCGAGGAGTAGCATACTCCATAAGATATTTGTCGCTCGACAATGAAGCACCCACTAGTACAGCGAGGTGCTATACAAACGGTTTTTAACCCCTTCCCGTGATGGTGTTTTGAACCATCACCAAGTGAGTGACTGCGATAAGGGGGTCCTTCCCACACGACCCAGAAAACCGTCGTGGATAGGGAGCCTTGATGCATGCAGTTGTCCCTATAAACTATTTTTGATATCTTGAATATCCAAAACGCACCATCCTTGCAACTCGTTTGTGCTTGCATTGCCATCACAGTCGGTATTCTGTGGTGCTACGTTTATGATGCGCGACCCATCACAAACAATTCATGATTATAGAGTGTGTACGATAAGTAGACAATCACACACATTTACTTTTCCTCGACTGTATGCGATTCAATGTAAGAGCGCATACAATTGTCCCTATAAAACTGTATGCGAAGCTTGAATACATCACACACGATACATCAGTCATACCCGCGTCGAATGAAGATCTAACGCACGCGTTCTTAAATGACCAAACGTTTGCGATGCGCACAACATCATAAACAGTCCATAATTGCCAGGCTTGTGTGATAAGGTGACTTCCGCAAACATTTAATAAGAAGGAACTGTGTGCGATGTTGTTGTTAATCGCACATGTTTTTTCTTGGCTGATCGTGTGTGCAGTAGAGATTGATCACACACATGGTGGATCCGAGAAACGTGTCTGATCTCCACGTCTATCGCAGATGTTTTCCTTTCGCAAATCGTGTGTGGTGTAATCCCTAATTAATCCCTAATTTAATCCTTAATTTAAAAATCACATATTTTGAATTTGAAAGTAGGAAATCACTCATTTCATATCGAATCATGTTTATTACAAATATAGGTTCAACCACGAATGCATAGTTCAGTGCACAGGTACGTATACTGAAGAACTACAGAAGCACTAAGTAAAGAATGATGAACCACAGTTGTACTAAAGATTGTAAAGAGAGGGGGAAAGAAATTCTGGTTGCTGGAGAAGGTGAAGCGAAAATGCCCATATTGTGCCCTCCTCCATGCGTAATGCAGGCACGACTCTAGGCCAACCCCTTGTGATGGCTGCCCGTCCATCCTTCGTTGTCTTCATTAGGATTTCTCGATGCTCATTGTAATCTGGATGAAATACTTTAACCTTCATTGTGTGTCCACCAATCATGTACTTTGCGAGGTAATCTTGAGTAAGCTACTTCGGGAACTACTGCGAACGAAAAAGATTCAAACATTGTTGTCTAACAACTCATTATGGGCAGTAAAAAGAGAAGGCTGCAGAGTTTGTAGTTACCATCCTACAACTCACTGTTGTGTTTGATAGAGCGTAAACAAACAATTTGCTTGCCACCATTCATATCTTTTTGCTATTAATCCATATCAGTTTCCTCACTTGATGTTTGTTCATAAATATCTCATTGCCCCATACGCAAAAAGGGTTGATGCATGGATACTTGCCAAGGGCATATGTACCTACAAGCAACAAGTCAATATTAGAAGCTAACAAGTGTCCATGCCCGAATCTATATGCACTACATTATAGAACGACGGGGAGAGTACAAGCCGAGGGATGAAACTAACCTTGGCGGAAAATGGTGGCCACTCCCGTTGTTGTCCTGCATAAGTAGTGGAAAGGCATGATAAGTACAACAACCTTAACATCAAACAAATATAGCAAAGGTAAACAACATCATCTCCAAATGATAGCTTGAATGTGTTGGTTTCAGCATGCTGTTAAAGCAGATACAAAATGGAAGGCAATGTTACCTACAATAGGCTTAACAACCATCAAATATTGTAATTCAAACTGGTATTGTTGAAAATGAGTAGAACGTAGGTCATGCTTAAACATTACACTAGATAAATGTGTAAAATGGAAATAAAGGGCATGTGTTAACTACACCAGGCATAATTGGAAACAAATATAGCCGTTCAAACTGGTATTGATGCAATCGAGCGGCACAGTTCCGACTTGCACATAATGAACATCACATTGTGAATGACTGAAATAAACAAGGCATAAATGATCAGTATAACAACCAAATATAGACATTGAAAACTGGACAGGGTCTCACTACAACCAACCTAACAAGCAAATACAGATACACATGGCATATGCTTGAAAACTGAACAAATGTTCACTGCAACCAACCTAACAAGCAAATACAGATAAACAAGACATCTGCTTGAAAACTGGACAAATGCTCACTGGAACCAACCTAACAACCAAATACAGATAAATAAGGCATCTGCTTGATAACTGGATAAATGCTCACTGCAACCAACCTAACAACCAAACACAGATAAACAAGGCATATGCTCAATAACTGGACAAATGCTCACTGCAACCAACCTGGGTTATATGCAGCAAGCCATTAGCTGGTGGCGGGAAACCGATGAGGGAAGAGGCCGGGATTTTACAGTTCACCCATGTGGAGTGCGGGTAGCATTCGCTGGAGCGCGGGAAGACTAAGTGGAGCACACAACCCGAATACCGTATACGGTGCCACCTGTTATCTATCACACACGTGTTAACATAAGGAAATGTATGTGTAACTTACTAATCATCGCACATGAATACTCGCAGACGCATCGTGTGCGATACTCCTAGCCACCGCAAGCAACTAGTTTGCATTTTTTTAAAGTTTTTTGTACACACATAATCGCACACGAATTAATTGTAGTAACTGTTTGTGTTATAATTTCTCATCGCAAACAGTCCATCCGAGTGGGTTGTTTGCCGTGTATCACACACATCTTGTTTACACGAAATTTTTGTGTTCTTTTGGCTCATCACAAATAGTTCATCTATGTGAACTGTATGCTGCATATCACACACATCTTGTTAAGTTAAACCGTTTCTGTTGTATTTCCTAATCGAAAATAGTTCGTCCGAGTGAACCGTATGCCGTATATCACATGCACCTTGATCTGGCTAACCATTTCTGTTGTGTTCCTTAATAGCAAACAATTCATCTGAGCGAACTGTATGTCGTATATCGCACACACCTTGATATGGCTGCCCCTTTCTGTTGTTCTGTGTCATGGCAAATAGTTCGTATGGATCAACTGTATGTCCTGCATCGCACACGCAACTAAAATATGAACCGTGTTTGATGTCTTCGCAATCGTAAATGTTTTGCATCTTTTTTGACGGGTTTTTTACATCACCATTTTCGATTAATGCATTGCACACAGTTTTGTCAAAGGGTCTCTGATCGCAGTGTCGCGTTAGCAGCATCCTGCAGTAGTGACCAAGTGATGAACTGATTCCACAGCAGGGCAGATATCACAGTCCGCATATGGGGCAATCGCCGACCAATGTTTGTTGACCATGTTGTCCTTGGTATTGAGCTGGCCCCAAAAAGCCAACTAGAGGAAAGTCTTGTGCTTAAGGGGAATCAGCGCATCACAGACCCAACTCTGAAAACTGCAGTTAACTCCACGAAATGTCCACGGCTGATAGAAGTAGCTTGTGCTTATCTTCTTACTCATCACAAGAATGGGTGCGTGTGTCCTTGTGCGTGCCGTCATGAGCCACATCCGAAATGAGCTGGTGCGGCGACGGGAGTTCTTGTACGGCTGTTTGAGAGAGGTTTGGGTGAAGTTGCACTGCCCAATTTCCCTCTGAGAATTGTGGTTGAGAAGAGCAAAAATAGTTCATGGCAAAAGAGTACAGGACTGGGAACACCTGCCAAAGCCTACCAGCCTCAAGCCAGTGATCATGCCAGAAAGATACAAGGTTTCCGGGACCCAGAGCACAACGTGAAGAGTTGACCACCAAAGGGATGTGGTCTTTGAAACCTTTCCACATGGTCGTATCTCTACTGTTAGCACCATAGGGTATAGAAACCTTGCAATATTGTGAAGCAAACCACTGGAAGCAAGGGACATCAGAGGATTGCGGGATTTTAGCGGCAAACTTACATAACATGGCCTGATTATGTGCATGCAGATTTCTGACACCAAGACCGCCACTTCCTCGGGGGAGGGTAACCTTGTCCCAAGCCACAAGGCACTGACCACCTTTAACCTTGCTCTTGCCCTACCAGAAGAAAGCACGCAGAAGGATGTCCAGCAAACTGATGGATTTTTTAGGCCATGGGAAACACGACATGAAGTAACTAGGAATGCCAGCAAGCACAGAATTGACGAGGGTAAGGTGCCCCCCAAAGATAGGAAAGTAGCGAGCGAGCCCGAGAGCCTGCGGTCTACCTCGTGGATGACTGGCAACAACATTCCATGTGTAATTTTGTGTTAGGGACAGGGGCAGCCCGATGCATGTGCATGAAAAGGAGGATACGGGGCAGCCGAACAGTTGAGCGATCTTAGAAGCCACCGCTGGATCCACGGAGACAGGCACCAACGTACTTTTGTGGTAATTGATGGTCAGACGTGAGAAATCCGAGAAGGATGTGAGAATGCTCTTGATGACAGTGGCCTGTTGGATGTCTCCTCTGACAATGAGCAAAGTATTTTCATATAAAATCCTTTGTACTATATTTCACAGAAAAATCTAACATCCACTTCAATCTCTTTTTACAATTTCTTTGTTTCCCCTGGCATCAAACACTCATTGCTAATCCTATATACTGTATATGATTTAAATGGACATACCACTCTAATTCTATGCTTTTTTCTATTTTCACATTTTTTAAAATCCGGCGAATCAAAGAGACCCTGTACAGTAGTATGCTACCCTACAGACTCTAGAGAAACTGTCTCCGCTCTTTTGAGTTTTGAACCGCTGAACCGCGACGCAGTGCAAAGTGCAAACTGCACCATCCTGCTGTGCTGCTGCCATTTTTATGTACCCAACCCGCCCTGCCCTAGACGTTACCAAAGAAGGGGAAAAAGGGCGGACACGCCAGGAAAGAAGAACGAGAAAGGAGACCAAGAAACGACCAGACCAGGAGGAACCAAATCCCTCGACCCTCCCCCGCGACCTCGAGTTCTCGAAGAATCCATTTCTTCAAGAGCTCGGCTGCAGTCCGCACGCACGCAGGGGGACAGCGCGGAGCTGCGGAGCCGAGGCGGCCCGCGGTCCCCATCCCCGCGATTCGGCCGGGATCCGGCCGCGCCGCCGCGGCCATGGACATGATCGACAGCATCGAGTGCGTGTCGTCGTCGGACGGCATGGAGGACGACGACGCCATGTCCTCCAACCTGCCCCGCCCCTTCCTCAAGGCCTCGGCGGCGGCCATCGCGGCGGCCAGCATCGGGGTGGTCCCTGGCGGCGGCGGGGGCGCGTCCGGCGCCGGCGCGGCCGGGGGGATCGCCGGCCCGCTGATCCCGCCGGCCACGAGCGTCCACGAGCTCCTCGAGTGCCCCGTCTGCACCAACTCCATGTACCCCCCGATCCACCAGGTCAGCGCCTCGGTCCGTGCCCTTGGATTGTCTCTTTTTCTCTGATTGCCTCCGGGATCTTGGTCCGGTCCTTGGAATTCGCGCGGTGTGTTTGATCTCTGGCGCAGGGAAGGCGGGATCTTGGTTGCTTGTTTGGGTTTCTTTGGCTGCAACCTCATGTTTTGTGGATGTCATATACTATTATACTTCATTGTTTGCGTTCTAGACACAATTCAAGTCACGCAAGAACTGAAATTTCATGACTACGACGCCAGTGCATCACAATCAATCTTGATAAGGAGAATTCCCGTTGAAATTTTGCGTTCCCAAGTGGAAAATTAACGCTGTGAAGAAACGGTGTTATCGGGAGTTAACATACCAACTGCAGGAGGGATTTTAAATGTGATATATATGATTGCACGATCATTCTTGGCCTGAGGGTTGGAGGCAGAGTGTTATAATCAGGATGTAGTTTAGATTCTTCAATAGTTTCTGAAGGTTTTGGGTTCTGACAATTTTAGATTCTTCATTAACTGAGTACTGCAATGCTGGAAAAGGAGATTATAATGTTTAGTTAGGTCCTTAGGGCATTTGAACTGTACCATGCTTTGCCACTAGTTAACAGAAAAGAATACATTGTATGTTGGAGAAAGAACATACATTCTCATGTAAACCGTACTATTCTTGTTTTTCTTTAAAATCAGGAGGCAGTATTCTTTTGTTTTTCTTATGTTTGGTTGGCAGAATGTTTGTTAAACTCCACCCACCTCTTAATCTAATCTTCGACACAGTTTAGCGAAACAACTATAGCTTTATCGATTGATGTTCTTGCTAACCACATTATTCAAGTTAAAAGTGTAGCGAATATTCATCAAATAGAATGTGTGTAACCGATCATTTTCAAAAGCAATTGTTTCTTGTTGCTTGGTGACTGATGAGCATATAGGGACAATGAAGATTATGACTGAAAATATTTATGTCACATAATTTATACACTTGGGCATGATGCATACTAAAATACATTAGAGTAACATGTCAGGTGTTCATCAGTTATATATGGTTTTGGTGAATGAGTAAACACATACGTAATGATACTTTTGAGTATAGCTAAACAACCTATGTGTTGAGGGCTGGGATGCTTCTGTACTTGATTTTATTATCTATCGTATACCTTACCCACACATGCTGGTCAAGTATCACAGAAGTTGCTTAACTACTGAACCATGAGACCTAATCTTTGAAATTTATTCAAGTGGAAACCAATTCTTTCATCAGGACTAGCTTGAGTTACACTAACATCTTCTTGAATACTTCACCGGCTTACAAAAATATCATGATAGACATAATGATATGTTGGCATGTTTTTTTATGACTGATAATTAATTGTGTAGGCCCTTCATAGCTGCATCAATCCAGATGAACAAGCTTTTGTGAACATACCAGACTAGGCACTAAACATCTTTTATGTTTGGTGAACAAGCTTTTGTTTATATTTGATAGCCTACTTCCCAAGGTTACCTCATTTTTCTTTAGGTGGAGGATATATTAATAGTCTTCCCATATGTGATGTCTTTCATCAATAAGTCCTCTTGTACCTGTGCATCTGTTTTTACCAATGCTAAAGGTTTTGAAATTTTGTATTCAGTCCTTTTGTCCCCCCCCCCCCCTTTTATGGGTATGCTTATGTGTCTTTCCCATGTAACGGAATCATATGAAATGCATGATTTATTTTTGCATGTCTTGAACATGTGAAGTGTTCTGTTAGTATAAATGTTACATGAAGCCTTCAAAATTTCTGCTAATGCACCCTGAATAGATATTCTTGCTGGCTGTGTGTAGGCAGTGTACTTCCCTCTTTATACTATAAGACAAGATGCACAGTTCAATAGGACGTGCCTTCCAGATGGGCTGCATATTCTTATAATAGCCTTCTTTAGAAGGGATTTCTTTTCCAATGTATAGTTAACATTAAATTTTATATTTGACTTGAGTAAATCTAGTCCTTTTTTAGTAAATTGTTGTGGCGAGAAGGAATACAATATCTGTAGCAACATTATACTGTTAAACAATACCAATACATCAGTACAAATATGCTTACACATAATTGATATTTGTTAGTTTGAACATTTTTGTGAATCTTATATACTGTACTGGTACCTACTACCTAGTCTTGCTCTAGGTCTATACTATCTAGTTACTTGTTGCCTAACTAGCTTATGTACCTTCCATTCTGTTTTCATTTATTTGTCTGGATTATGCATTTCAGGTTTTTGTTTCTATGGCCATCTATCTCTGTACGTCCAAAAGTTTGACAATTTAAGTTGACAGTGACAACAAAATAACATCTTGCTATTTTTGCAGTGCCAAAATGGTCATACCCTTTGTTCTACCTGCAAAGCTCGGGTGCACAACCGCTGCCCTACCTGTCGACAAGAGCTGGGCGACATCAGGTGTTTGGCATTGGAAAAGGTGGCTGAATCACTTGAGCTACCGTGCAAATACTACTCACTAGGTTGTCCAGAGATCTTCCCATACTATAGCAAGCTCAAGCATGAGTCGCAGTGCAATTTTAGGCCATACAGCTGCCCTTATGCGGGATCTGAATGCTCCGTTGTCGGGGACATTCCTTTCCTTGTTTCACATCTGAGGGATGACCATAAGGTTGACATGCATTCTGGGTGCACATTCAACCATCGTTATGTCAAGTCAAACCCCAGAGAAGTTGAAAATGCAACTTGGATGCTAACTGTAAGTGTTCACAACCTTTTCATCTCTAGGCTTGTACACTTGCCTATTGCATTTACTTGATATCTTATGTCCACCTGTATTTTGGGGAAAAGATTTACAATACCACTAGATTGCTATCTTGCTGTACCTTGATCGGGCTTCCATCATCCTTCATTATAATATCGTAAAGAAACTTTTGTTGGTCCTAGAATACTGGACGGCCTTTCAGGACGTTTCCAACTACTCAAAAGAAAGATGATAGCTTTCCCCCTAGTGCTAGCTACTTGATACATCTGCCTATGCCTGTTTCTTTTTCTGTTCATTTACCTTAAACATGCGAATCAAGTGATTCCTATCTGACACAATGCCTTCATCTCTAGGTTTTCCATTGTTTCGGGCAGTATTTCTGCTTGCATTTTGAGGCCTTCCAGCTCGGAATGGCGCCAGTCTACATGGCATTCCTCCGCTTCATGGGCGACGAGAATGACGCAAGGAACTACAGCTATAGCCTTGAGGTGGGTGCCAATGGCAGGAAGATGATATGGGAGGGCACGCCCCGGAGCATCCGGGACAGTCACCGCAAAGTGCGTGACAGCCACGATGGCCTCATAATCCAGCGGAACATGGCACTCTTCTTCTCCGGCGGGGAGAGGAAAGAGCTGAAACTGCGGGTGACTGGCCGCATCTGGAAGGAGCAGCAGAACCCCGACTCGGGAGCCTGCATCCCTAATCTCTTCAGCTGAAGTGAATAGTTGGCAACAGGATCATGTGATTCAGGTGTATATTGAAGAAATGCGGTTGCCGATTTGCTTTTCTCTCTTTACAGTTTGTGTTTGCGCCTTTTCGCTTTTTCAGCCACTTTGTTGTAACATGCTCAATATTCTTTGGGGTGGTTGGTGTTATCAAGGACAGCACGTGAAGCCTGCTGGAAATCACATGATGATCATTCTCCTCTGCCTGGTCTGTGTCTTGTGATTCCTAAATGTCTGTCATGTGATTGTACTTTAATGATCTAGTGATGTATGATTGTATTCTCAGTTGCTTGAAACATGCATGCATCAACTGAGGAACTGCTTGATACATTTGTTACATGCACCTCAACTATTTAAAAGAAAGATTCTATGATTTATTGGTGCGTTTGGTTTGAGCCTAAGCCAACCACAAGCCAAAAAAATTGGCTAGTCAATATACTGGATAAGGTTTTGGTCTCCCAGGTTTGGTCCAATGTTGGCAAAGAAAAATAATTTATAATTGGATTGAACATGCGGAAATATTAGCAATCATTCAAGCAATGCCCAAAAAATTGGCCATGAACAATTTTATTTTCTTATCTGCGTGACCAAAAAGATGATAGACCATCTATACATACTCACTTCAAGCTGAGGCACATTGCCTCAAGTTAGGAAAAGTAAGACACAACCTTTTTTTTAGGAAGAAAGACACCCGATAATGGCTACACTCTTCATTTGCTCTTCTCGGATACTCGCCCAATGAGCCAACCCCACTTTGCCTAGCTGTTGGCGCGCGGTTTTTCTATATTTGCGGTTGGAACTTGATTATTACGAGGGATGCACCTGGCCTAAAGCTATTAGGCTGGTCATAGTGGGGAGTAACTTAGACTAGTAATATACATATGTTACTAGTCTATGTTACTACCTTCATAGTGGGTAGTGTCATAGGTGTGGTAAAATAGTTGCCTTCATTTATTACTTTGTAGACTCATTATGCATTGGAAACCGCTATGTGATGGTAACATATTATGTTACTCTATTTGCCTCTTTCCTCATTGACTACTTGCCACATCATCATTTTTGCTTATGTGGCATCTATGTTACTACCTATGTTACTCCCACTATGACCAGCCTTATGCATCCTCTGATTCGTACGGGCATCCTCAAGGGGATGCACCAAAAGTCCAAAACCTCTCTGGCCGTTCCGATTTGTTTGCGGACGTGTATGTGGAAAGAGCCCAGTTATCCATCACAAATTAGACACCCAGCGACATTCCCCATTTATCCGGCCCTTTTTTGGGTTCATTTTTCATTTCCAGCCCAACTTGAATATTCGAAAGACACAGCTTAAACATACAAATACATAGTTCAAGTTTAGAAATATACAGTTTGAACATAAATATTATTCGGAGGACATAGTTTAAGCATACAAATACTTAAAAGTACTTCCTATGTTTACTTTTATAAGACGTTTTAGACTATTTAGACGGTGCCCAAAACAGTTCAAAGCTAGCTGTCCAACACGTCTTATAAAAATGAATGGAGGGAGTACATCACAAATCTGTTGACTTACATGATGTATCCACAAAGGAAAATGTTCTACGAGAACATTTAGAAGTTATTGATGCACTTCTAGATCTCGAAGTTGCTGATGCATCTTGAGAAAATGTGCAAACCGCTATGCCTCTTCTTCCAAGAGGTGGACATATGTGCCATGGTTTTCAAAGTTAACATTTCTGTACACCATCACCCTCATTTTCCAATCATGTTGTGCACGATCATACAACTAGTCATCATCTTTCACAATGTCTTGGGATCCCACATATTTGTTGGTCCATGTACAATAGCCCATCAAGCTTGGAGCACTTCAAATGCCCTCTCCTCATCCTTCCTAGCACCTTCCTGCATTTGGGCAAAGAGAGTTTTCTGTTACCTTGTGACTCGGGGATAGTCTTCACAATCGTCACCCATTAACGGAAAATACTGGTGGCAACGTAGTACCAGATGGTGTACTCGTGCCCATAAATGGTATAGTTGCACTCGGGAGCCTTGCAACACAAAGTCTTGCAAACAATGGCGATCGCTGGAGCATGTTCATGTTGCTATGAAACCCTGGCTTGCCAAAGAAAGAGTGCCAAATCTACAGGCCGTGTCATGTCACTACTTCCGGTATGATGGTGGGCTCTTGGGGTATGATCTTGGTATCGTCCTTACTAACCTACTGGATAGTTATTCCATTCCTAGTGCATGTACTAGACCGAACCAGGCATACTGGGAAACCCTCTTGATTCTCCAAATGCCAAAATCTTGGTTGTGTCGGCACATTTGGTTCTCTCAAGTACTCTTCGCCAAACACCTTCACCACTAAAGTGGAAATCTGACCATCATTTTAATACATGACCTCTCTGCCATCCGGATATACTCATCAGCAATGTCTGTCCCGTTGTACCATGTGCAAACATTCTCATAGCAGTAGTGCATTTCGAGAGACAAGAGAACCCAAGTAGCCTGGTGCAATCCTTCTTTAGCGTGAAGTATCATATTCATTCACACCTTCACAATGCGCAAGAACACATGCCTACGCATCCGAAAGTGAGGATGAAAGAAGCCCTAATGAAATGTCAGATCGGCCCATGAATAGTCAGTGTAGAGATCGACGTCACCCTTTCCCCTCTTTTGGTTATCAGTTATCTTGCTCGACGTAGAACCCATGAAGTTGAGAACATGCTCCTCTTCCTTCTCCAATGCTCTGAGAATACTCAACATTAACATAAACTCATAGTCGTTGTCACCTTCTTCCGATGTCGACGATATGAAGAATTTGTTGTAAATAAAAGCATCATTCATGTCCATCTTTTATACCCCACAAATGTGGAATAAGAAAGCGGCCAAACTCCATTTCAGACATTTTCATTGAAAAAGTGATGCACAAGGTGGACGGTATTTGTGGCACGGCGTCTAGGATGCATCGAGAGTAGCGTCCAGACGACGAGCGCGTTCGAGGGTGATGCTCTGGGTGAGCGCGTGACTAGGTTGGGCGCGATTTGGGGTAGGAATAGAGGATGAGATAAGGAAGATAGGCGGAGGGAGGAAGGGGGCTCTGGAGTTTGAGATGGGGCCCACATCTCATTAGTACGGACAACCCTCATTTATCCTCCACGTATGGGCTGGGTTTGGGGAGTCTGGACAACCAGGACATATATCCTAGGTTTAGTGCTGGATGACCTTTTGATTGTGTTTGTATCACAAACGACCAATACCTCATAATTTTTTCCTCGAACGATGCTTCTTTTGGAATTGGGGCGGATCATGCATATTCAACGTTTGTGTGTAAACAAACCTTTTTTTTTCGAATAACAAACCTTTTTCTTTTGCATTTGTATTTTTGAGATTGCTCATCACAAGTGTCATGTGGTGTCTGAGGGCATCTCCAACGTTGACGCCCAAGGAGATGTCATGAGCGGTGTGGTAGGATTGGAACAACGCCTCCTACTCGCCCACGTCCACGTCCGGCGCGATGCCCGTGCCGCGGGCGAGTTGTCCTTTGCATGCTAGTTCTTGTCGAGGAGGCGGAGGTTGTAGGCCTGGTCGCCCTGCGCTTGTAGGAACGTGACGTGCCGCTCTTCCAACACCATGTCTCTGTAGTGAGCACGTGCCTCATCCATGGTGATATCGACATGGGACATCGAGGACCGTGCCGTTGGTTCGTCGTCGGGCGCCTCTTCCATTGGGGCATCCGCATCGCTGGCCTCCGGTGAGCTCGTCCGTCTGTCGGGCTACCAGCTGACTACAATGGCGGTGATCTCCTTCGTCTTCTCGGACGAGAGGTTGTCCCAGAGGGCTTTGGATCTCGAGGAGGCCATGGGGGCGTGCTTCCGAGAGGAGATAGGGAGCGGGGGAGGTTGGATGCATCTGTTGTTGAGCCTAGAGTTTAAATAGCGGGCAGATGGCAGGGCATGCAGCGAGGTGGCTAATGGTGGGCAACAAACAGACGAACAGATGGCGCCGGAGTAGGTTTCTCGGCAACTGCACATATTTAATGTAAGGAGGCGGACGGACGAGCCGTCGCTTGAATGCGGGGCAGTCGCGTGCGCCGGGAAGCGGCGAGGGCGGTGCCCTCGGCCGGCGCATTGCTTCAATGTCAAAGCGACATGAGAGGTCGCATCCGCTTTGGGCAGGTATGAATGCAACACTGACACTCTGGAGCGACGGTGACCGCTTCGGGCGTGAAACAGTGCGAGCGAGGAAGAGGGTCCGAGTGGGCCAGGGGATGTCGGACGCTTGTGTGGCAGCGGGCCGAATGCACGCAAAGGCCCCCGATTTACTTCCGGTTCGGCGTTGCTATACACACGACAAGCTCATGGCCGACGCCTGCACGATCGTACGTGGAGGTCCAACAACGAGCCTGTATTCTGGGGCCATTTGTTTTCTTTTTCTAGCTGATGGCTCGCAGATCGTGTCCAATGTATTGTCCATGAAGCAATTTCGCTTTCGGTTTGCGACGAAAATGACGTTCGTCACCATTGGGACTTCATGCCCTAACCAACGAACATGCCCTAACAAAACATTCTCTTCCACGGCAAAAAGAAGAAAAAAAGGCAGAGAAGAGTGTAAATCTTCTAACGCCGGCCGGGAACGTGAGCTTTGGCCCGAACCGTCGCAAGCGACAGGCCCTCCCTCCGTCGTTTCCAAAGAAAAGATTGAAAAGATTTTAGCCCATCTGGGTTTTAGCTCCACAGCCACCGCCGCCATGGCCGTCATCCCACCCCTCTCCCTCCTCCTCCTCCTCCTCCCCTAGCCTGGCGTCTGCCCCGAATGGCGAGCGCCTCAATCTCCTCTCTGTTCCTTGCGCTACCCGTATTCCCCTGCCAGATCGCCGGCCGCCCCACCCTCGCGCCCACGAGTCCCCCCGGCCGCCTAGCCCCCGCCCCCAGAATCCGTTCCTCGACGCGCTTCGCGTGTGCCCGCTGCGAGGCCGCCCTCGTCCCGGCGTGGCGGGTCCGCGCGCCGCCCCGTCGCCGGAACGTGCTGCGCGACAAGGCCTCGCCGCCGCTGGTGGTTCGCCCTCCCAGCCACGAGGCCCTCCATTCTCGTCACCAGTCGGACAAGGACCGCCCTCCTCTGGTTGGTCGTACTGGAGAACCGCAGCCTGCTTCGTCCGATGATCACGCGTTACCGGATCCTGAGGAGAAATCGGACATTTCTGTTTGTCTAGATGCTGGTCCAAGTGGGAATGCAGTGGCTGAGTCCAACTTGGATGGTCAGAAGGATTTGGATTGGGATGCGGAGGAGAGCCATTTCTGCGGCAATGGGACTGGTCCCGTATTCAGTGTATATGAAGACCCAGACGGCAATGCAGTGCACGTTGAGGTGAATGAGGATGAGATCTTTAGCAGGTGTGCGAGTGCCGATGGAGAAGGGAGTGGTGATTTGCAGTCCATATTATCTCGTACAAGAGTAATGGCTGAGCAGTTTGAAAGTGCCAAACGTGAGGTTCCAAAGAATAGCTCACTGTTTCGGTTTGTTGCCGCTGAGAAGAAGAAATCGTGTGTTGCCGATACTGATGCTTCAGTTGTGCAGACAAACGGGACTCCTTCGAGGGCTGTCGCATGGGGTGGTTTTGCAGCATTTTGTGGTGTGTGCATCGTATTGATCGCGTCCAAGTTGATTTGGAGGAACATCAAGGTACATTTTTCTAGTAAGTTGTTCCATGCACTTAGACCAGGGATGAAAGCTGGTCAATTGGACAAGGGTAACATCAAGGTAATCAGTAATGCACATAAGTTTCCAGGAGATTTACTGGTAAGACCGCAGTTAGAGAGGAGGGAATTGATGAACAACCTCAAAAAAGCCAAAATGTCAAGAGAGCGGTTTTCTTTCAGAAATATATTTAGCTGCAGTACTGTTGCAAATGATGACATTGCAAGAATAACTGAGATCAGAAGAATGGTGACTGATGTTCACACTCTAGAAGAAGGAAACCTTAGAAGAAGCAAAGGGGGAAACGATAATTCTGTTGTATTTCCGCACCCAGTAGTTGCCACCGAGGAAACAATCTCAGCAAGTTATGTTGGACAATCCATATATGTTGATGACGTATCAGAGTTAGTCAGTAGTGAATTACCTAATATTAGTTCGTCCAATGGTATTACTGAGGAAAGTGTCAAGCAGCCTGTGGATTTTAAAAACGGAGCACCAATCATAGACATAAGTGTAAAAAACCAGTATGTCATTGGAGCATTTGAGCAGCCTGAGTACAGGTATAATGATGAGAGCACAGCTGATGCAAAGGATAGAACTTCTTTCATACATGCAACAGAAAAAGAACTACATATTTGTTCTGCAGATGATCATAATGTGAGTCCTAATACCATCAATACCCCATCACCTGAGTTTGAAAGAAAAGAACAGTTTGCTGAGGTAACTGCAAGTATTCAAGGATTAGAACCATCTGAGCTGTTCAGTAGTGACGAACAGATGATTCGTATAAATGATAGTGCTCATCAGACCATCAATAATGTTGTCCCAGAAACAACTGATGTTTTTTCACCTAATTGCTTTAATATTTCATCATCTGGGTTGAAATACAAGGGAGCATCCCTAGCCAATAGTGAAAATGATATCAATTGCATGCAAGAAACTGAAGCACCGACGACCTTTGCAAATGATGCTCAGACGGCTAACTGTGAAGACTTTGCTCATTGTGTAAGAATAATAGGTACAGAAGCAGGCAAAGATCTACTAATGACCGATATATCCACTATGAAATCACCTCAGCTAATCAGCAAAGAGCCTGTGGATTTGACGACAGATAACATGCAATCTATGCAAGAACCAGAACCATCCAACCATGATGACAAACAGATAAGTTATGCAAATGTGAGGAGCCATAAGATAGACATAGTACACAATGAGACAAGGACTAGTTTAGAAACAGTTCCACTATATGCCCTACAAGAAGAAACAGTTCAACACAAAGGTGCAGAAGTTGAAATTTTGGAGAAGCAAGTGAAAATCACGTCCTCAAACAAAGAAGCCAGAGCGTATCTGAAAAAAGATAAAGCGAAACTACAGAAAGAAATGTGCAGTGATAAGCTACCTGGAACAAAGTTGTCAGCAGAAGGTGTACCTGGAACTGGCATTGTGGTTGATCCATCAAATGGTGTACAGAAAACTAAAAAAGTGGCACGCAAACGGCTGAAGAAAGTGCAAATCAATCAGGGAGTTGCAGAAATAGTCGCAGAACAAGATGTCGTTCACAATAGCAGCATGGTTGATCAGGTAAACAGTAGCCAGAATGTTAAAAGGACAAGAAGAGGAAACCAGACAAATGCATTTCGCACCCAAGGATCTCAAACAAGAGAAGAAATTCCAGAAACAGCTCTCATGGCAAGTTTACCTGATGATGCACCAAGATCTGAAAACATGAAGCCTCTTGGTGACGCAGATTCGTCTGCTGGAGCACTATCTTCAAAGGTATCAATAATAAACTATTGATTTGCAATATCCTTTGTAGGGCTGCTACTAATTTGTTTCCAAAAGAGAATTTTAGTACGGTACTCTTTTAGCAGTATCATTCCTTAATTTGGAACTCTTCCTAAGGTCATCTTTCTAATAAGAACCAGGTAACAACAGTAGTGTAGAAGGATTAAGAAAATAGTAGGTGTCAGGTGTAAACTAATGAACTCTTGATGGGCGAAAAACCTTGTAACTAGGAAGTTATCGAATTTTCACCACATAATTATGATATACACCTAAAAATCCCGATTGGAAAGAGAGAAACTTGACACGCTATAGTGACAGGCGAGGGTGAGTGAAGCCCCGTTAGCTACAATTCTATATGTTCTTTTTTCACCTCTTTGATCTGCCTTATCACTACAGCCACGCATTGAGTGAAAAAGTGTAACTTGTGAGTAATATAGAAACATTTGCAATAACTCCCACAAAATGCTGCAGGAACAAGTGATTCTCTATGTAACACAGGATTTAACGTCTTTCAGTAACTATTCTGGAACATCCTATTTTTGATCGGACTGTACATTACTGGTTTGCTTAGGCAATAAATTCAAAGAAAACCATGACCTAATCCTTGAGCTCGTCCTTAATTGAGTAAATGCACTCATCGTCCTTGAACTCAGTCATGTAGATCCACGAACTTTATAACCAAGTATTCATCCATCTAAACTTCTTAGAGGCTGCACTAGAGGTTCATATCGGTTTTCAGTCTCTGACTGCTTACAGGTGTGTTGACTATGTAAGCATGGCATCCTTCCCAATTACATGATGGCATGTCTTCCTCATACTGCAAATTACTGGTTTACATTTACCTGCATGATGCTTAGTCTGGCGTTGGTCAATGGCTTGAAAAGTTTAGATGGATCTATATCTTCAGAACATAAATAATATCATTATCATATTTTCTCTTGTTTGTTTCTGAATCCTGGCGTTCCCATGTTTCTGTTGAAGGATGTTCTTATGGAATCTCAGCCAAGTAGGTTCAGTGCCCGTAGGACGAGGAAGGAAGAGTTAAAACTCAACTGTCAGACTTCCGAAAGGGTGGAGGCAGCCACAACAGAAACTAAAACCAACATGCATGACTATAATGTCATGCATGAGGGATCAACTGATTTCAACAAGTCAAAGACGAAGATGGGTGTAGCTGCTGCCAAGAAGTCCACAAAGAGGTAGACGTTTTCCTAAGAACTCTCTTTTCTAATAAGTCAAAGATCATATAGAACGACTGTGATTGGTATGTACACACACTTGTCTGAAACTGTCTATTGCACTTCCTTTACAGAAAATCATTATCGAAGCGTACCAAGCCAAGTAATGCAGTATCAAATAAAGACTCAAAGGAACCCACTGGTGACTGATGTGCCAGGAGATGTATAAAGTGTTCCAAGTAATGTCCTCTTTGTCTCCATGCATAGGTACTAAAGCAGTTTCTGGAGAGTTGGCCCAATTAATGTGTAGCAAATTTCTTGGCGAGGGATAGTGGCAATATTTGCAGTACAGACATAAACTGCAGAGGATAACTTCTCTCGTTAATCTAAACAACGAGTCCATCTTTGTTGTTGATGAAAGGGGGTTGAGCTAACCAGGGAGCATGGTAATGTATAGTCCAACTGGATGGTGTTCCAGTAATTTGCAAGTAGTTGATGATCTATAGGTCCTATTCCATTTGAGTTGGAGCATCATTATGAAAGTTTAGTCAACAATAGCAAAGTCTCAGGTGTATACTCCAAACCATGTCATTGTCGAAGTGGCATCTATTTTGAACAGAAGTAGCACTAAAGTAAAATGTACGTTTTGGTCTGCAAAATCTAAAAATAAATGAAGAAGATGTTCAGAATTAGGCAGCAAGAGCGGATACTTGTAATATTGTTAAAAACTAAAACAAACAACTCCATATGTTACATCAGAATTGCAACCTTACCCATTTTATCCGATTGAAAGATATTTATAAGATGCAGTAATTACAAAAGAATTAAGTTTCAGCGATTTTTTTGTACAATCCTTGTGTGGTTGCAGATACTGTTAACGCATCAGCGTATTGCCAAGATGGGACCTAAAATTAGTCCTGTTAGTGGACCAAACTCACAAGCTTGACAGCATATATTACATGGGACAGATGAACATGATATATATTTCATAGCTCAATCTGATGTAACTGGTAGACTTTTCTCTTGTTCATTGTGACAACTTGTACTTGGAATAACTATTACACATGAATATATGAGTAAGTGGATCAATACAGGAAACATTATAAGTGATTTGCACCATTAGTTTAACCTTTTCAGTTTTGGTATCAAGTTCCTAAACATGCATATTTGTTTTCCATTCGTTTTGGAACCAAATTGTCTTTAAAAGTTTAAAGTAGATACTGTAGGATTGAAATCAGTGTATGTTGTATGTTCCTTATGGAGGTTATAACTCATTGCTGTTGCTCTTAGACTGCGTAATCTGTTGGTGAAATTTGCTTCCTATGAATAGAGCTCCTTCCATGGTTCCATGCCATCATTTTTTTGGGAAAACACAAAGGATCTTTTCGTCTCTTTTCATTGAAAAGGTGGGAGGTCGGTTACAAACGTCCTAGGATGAACGATCAAGCGATCGAGCTACAGTACAATCAGTGCACATCCCATGAAGGTGGCAGCACCACTCTGAGCCCAGCTGCTCCGGCCTTTGCCCAGAAGGAGGCTTCCTCGGTTCCTCCTTGATCCGATCAACTGGCGTGTCAATGGAGGGCCTTGCGTTGTCGAAGTTCCATGCCATCATTGAGTTATTCTCCTGGTCAACAAGTCTCATTGTTGTATACCCCAAGGCACACCACAGGGAGCACTGCTGGAAGATGGCCTGGCGGCGGAGGCTTGGTTGGGGGTGGGTTTAGGTCGTAGGTGAGGCTAATTTCTTATTGCTTGAATGTACTGAATTCATGACTCCCTTCTATAGAGACGATCAACTTAGGCTCAAGAAAGCAATCTCCAACTTAAGGTAACAAACCTTGTCTAATGGGAAATGACTAATAGATAGAGTAGATATGAGTGCATCCATATGTGCTACTAGCAGCTTGTGCTGCACAAACAAGGACTCCAGGACTAGTACAACAGTAAACTGCAGTGTTAGTCAAAGCAATTAGCAGGCCTAAAAATTGTTATACTTGTTTTGGGTAAAATAATTGTGACGCCCGGGTAATTAAGCTACAGTGATCCTCTGCTAGTGATGCCACGTCACCTCGATTATAGTTGCTAATCTCGAGTTAGTTCGAAACCGATTCAAAATTCAAATTGAAAATTTGGTAAATAATAAAAGTTTTCAAACATTAAAATAAAATTGTTCGGTTTGTACTAGATATTACATAGATAATTATGGTGTAGGAGACACAGTTTTATAAGATGCATAAATATTTTGAATTGAATTAAAACAGAGGAGAAAATAAATAAAAGAAAACAAACTAACAAAAAAAAGAAAAAGAAACCCCCCAAACCCCCGGGCCAACCGACCCAGCTAGCCAACCGGCCGGCCCAGTCGGCCAGCCCACCCCGGCCGGCCCACCGCTCCCCGCATAACCCCCCACCACCCTCGAACCCTAGCCCGATCCACCACCAC
>NC_057813.1:457893164-457943191 GCF_018294505.1 Triticum aestivum | reverse complement strand
GCGCGTCGACCCCGCCACCGAATCGCCGAGCGCCGCCCCTCCCGGCCTCCTCCCCGCAGCCCACGACACCCGAAACCCTATCCCGTTCCCCACTCGCTCCCACTCCCCCTCTCCCGATCTGATCTGGATCGGGATCGATCCCCCGCAGCTCGACCCCCGACGCCGGCGATCTCCCCGTCTCCGCCCTGGATCGCCGTTGCCTGCTGTCGTCATGGCCTCCTCGCCCCTCCTCTCCGTCGCCAAACCGCCTCCCAGCGCCACGGTGTCGCCCCGTCGTCCTCGTCTCCTCCTCGCCTCGATGCCGCGCGGGACGCCTCCGCCACGGCCACCTCGTCGTCACCCCGTCGCTCGCCCCAAACCCTGTCGATGACGTGCTGCCGCCCGAAGGCCTCACCGTCGCCGGACCACCCTGCCGTCGCTGCTCGTCGCCATGAACTCCTCCGCCCCGTCGCGCCAGCCCCGACTCCTCCTCGAGCAGGCTTTGCTCAACTACAGGGCTCGGTGAGCCCCGTCCTCCCTCTCTCTCCCTCATTCTCTGACGCCGGCGCCGTCCACCGCGTACCGACCGCGCTCGGCCCTGCGCCTCACCATGGTCCTCCGCCCCCTTTGCACACCCCCGCTGCCGTCCCACGACCGCTGCGACTTACCGCCTGTCCGCGCTCACCGCGGCCCCGCATCCGTCCCACGGCCACCCCTGCCGACCACCGCCCCACCGCCCTGGCCGGCGCCCCACTACGACCCCGGTTGGCCCCGCTGCGCCTTTGGTCGGCCCTCTGTCGATCTGGGCGAGCGCCGTATCGGGCTGGCGCCCAGCGCCCGTCGCCCGCACCCGTTTGGCCCCTGGGGCCTATGACAGATGGGCCCCATGCCCATAATGTTTTTTTAAAAAAGGGATTAAAAATAAAAATAATAAATAAAAAAATGATTTAATAAAATTAATTATTAATTAATTAATTATCTAACGAATTAATTAAGTTAATTAATCCTGATTAGATTAACCTAATCACTAATTAAACTAAACAGTTAATTAAGCTAACTAATTAACCTAAACCCTAATTAACCTAAATAGAGGATGACAGGTGGGTCCCCCTGGACCCACATGTCAGGTTGACCAAGTCAACTCTGTTGACTGCTGATGTCAGCATGACATCATGCTGATGTCATTAATCTGTTTTTCGAATTAATTAAATAATTAATTAAATTCTAGAAATTAATGAAATCTTTAGAAAATCATATCTTTTAATCCGTAACTCGGATTAAAATATTTTCAACATGAAAGTTGCTCAGAACGACGAGATGAATCCGGATATGCAGTCCGTTCGTTCGCCACACACCCCTAACCTATCGAACTCGCAACTTTCCCCCTCCGGCTCCTCTGCCCGAAAACGCAAAACACCGGGAATACTTTCCCGGATGTTTCCCCCCTTCACCGGTACCACCTCATACCACGTTAGGGCACACCTAGCACCGCTCATTGTCACGTCACGCATCGTCGTGTTTATGTTTGCATTGTATTCATTGTTTCTTCCCCCTCTTACCTCCGGTAGACTACGAGACCGACGCTGATGCCACCGAGTACGACTACGTCACCGACGACCCCTCCTTGTCTGAGCAACCAGGCAAGCCCTCCTCCTTGATCACCAGATATCGTCTATTCTCCTCTATACTGCTTGCATTAGAGTAGTGTAGCATGTTACTGCTTTCCATTATTCCTATCCTGATGCATAGCCTGTCCTTGCTACTACCGTTGTTACCATTACCTGCTATCCTACTGCTTAGTATAGGATGCTAGTGTACCATCAGTGGCCCTACACTCTTGTCCGTCTGCCATGCTATACTACTGGGCCATGATCACTTCGGGAGGTGATCACGGGCATATACGATATACTTTACACAGTTACATTACCTGTGATACTGTTCGGAGATGGGGGCTGAAGGGGCAGGTGGCTCCATCCCGGTAGAGGTGGGCCTGGGTTCCCTACGGCGCCCGACTGTTACTTTGTGGCGGAGCGGCAGGGCAGGTTGAGACCACCTAGGAGACAGGTGGGCCTGGCCCTGTTCGGCGTTCGCGGATATTTAACACGCTTAACGAGATCTTGGTATTTGATCTGAGTTGGCTACGAGCCTATACGCACTAACCATCTACGCGGGAGTAGTTATGGGTATCCCGACGTCGTGGTATCAGCTGAAGCACTTCAGACGTCAGCGACGGAGCGGCGCGCGCCGGATTGGAACGTAAGCCTGCTCTTGTATTAAGGGGGCTAGTTCTGCTTCCGGCCGCCCACGCAACGTGCAGGTGTGCTATGGGCGATGGGCCCAGACCCCTGTGCGCTTAGGTTTAGACCGGCGTGCTGGCCTCTCTGTTTTGTCTAGGTGGGGCTGCGATGTGTTGATCTTCCGCGGCCGGGCATGACTCAGGAAAGTGTGTCCGGCCAAATGGGATCAAGCGTGTTGGGGAATGTGGTGCACCCCTACAGGGAAGTTAATCTATTCGAATAGCCGTGATCTTCGGTAACAGGACGACTTGGAGTTGTACCTTGACCTTATGACAACTAGAACCGGATACTTAATAAAACACACCCTTCCAAGTGCCAGATACAACCCGGTGATCGCTTTTCTACATGGAGACGAGGAGAGGATCGTCGGGTAGGATTATGCTATGCGATGCTACTTGGAGATGCTATTTGGAGGACTTCAGTCTACTCTCTTCTACATGCTGCAAGACGGAGGCTGCCAGAAGCGTAGTCTTCGACAGGATTAGCTATCCCCCTTTTATTCTGGCATTCTGTAGTTCAGTCCACCGATATGACCCTTTACACATATACCCATGCATATGTAGTGTAGCTCCTTGCTTGCGAGTACTTTGGATGAGTACTCACGGTTGCTTTTCTCCCTCTTTTCCCCCTTTCCCTTCTACCTGGTTGTCGTAACCAGATGCTGGAGCCCTGGAGCCAGACGACTACTACCCCGGAGGTGCCTACTACTGCGTGCAGCCCGCTGACGACGACCATGAGTAGTTTAGGAGGATCCCAGGCAGGAGGCCTGCGCCTCTTTCGATCTGTATCCCAGTTTGTGCTAGCCTTCTTTAGGCAAACTTGTTTAACTTATGTCTGTACTCAGATATTGTTGCTTCCGCTGACTCGTCTATGATCAAGCACTTGTATTCGAGCCCTCGAGGCCCCTGGCTTGTATTATGATGCTTGTATGACTTATTTATGTTTTAGAGTTGTGTTGTGATATCTTCCCGTGAGTCCCTGATCTTGATCGTACACATTTGCGTGCATGATTAGTGTACGATTAAATCGGGGGCGTCACAAATTGGTATCAGAGCCGACTGCCTGTAGGAATCCCCCTTCCACACTCCTTGGCCGAAGTCGAGTCTAGACGTTGCAAAAACTTTTACTAACATGGCTGTGTGGCCCATGGGCCCACGTCGCCATCGGGTGGTAGTAGGATCTTTTACTCCTCGACCTATACTCTGGGACTCTGATCTCTCTTCTATTCGGGTTAAATGAATTTGCTAACTCTAAGATTAGGATCTCGTGATCGCATCCACCCGAAGAGCCCCTTATTGCAGAGGATCGCCTGCTACATCAGAAGATTCTGAAGATACTCTCTGATGTTCTCTCGAGACTTGTGCCCATCACTTTGGCTATTCCTGACCACCGATAAATCCGTATGGATAACTACTTACACTTGCCATTCATACGATCATCCCCCATTGATCTTGTTATTACAAGATACCCCGAAGTTTTCTCTATTGTTCCGAGAATACTTTGTGCCTACTGCCTAGCAGTTCTTTGCCACATGAATACCCCTTCGAATAAATCCTCGCACTTGTCGAGTATCCGCTCATCCCCAGTTGTTCATGTGTTTCACAAAAGTCTTCGAAATAATATTCGATCTTCCGAAAATCCTTTGGGGCCTTTGGCTCTTGAAATTCTTGCTTGCTTGCATTATGGATAATCCCATAAGTCTCGTAGTCATATTGACATTCCTTGTCATTACCATTTTGAGTCTGTTGACTCAATATGTTTGCGAATACACGCAATCATCATTGATCCTTATAAATTACTTTTTCGGCTGAGCTGCCATTCTTTTTACTGGAATTGGTTCTCAACCAATCCAATTGTGTTTGATTGTACCCTATGGCTATTCAACTTATCCACCCCTAATCAGAGCATTGCTTCTGATCCCTTGATTTGGAAATCATAATTCCTTTGCATTTGACAATTGAGTTAGTCAGTTGTTTCTATAATCTGCTTCCTCTAGTTGAGTACCGATGCTCACGTCAGATCCCTTGTGGACCACCAGCTCCTTTGTTGGATTTTATCTGACAACACCCTTCATATTCAATAAACTTGTGAGCCTTTTTCTCGGATACATAATGCCTTTGGTAAATTGTATCGTCTGCTTTCTCAACCATGCTCTGCCTTCGAGCTTGAGTTAATTACTTCTAAAAGATTCTGGTATAGGATTCTAAGATGCCCCGATGGGTTGAACCTATGCCTTCCTTAATATGTGTGAACTCGAAAGTTTTCACGAGTCGTACTCTTCTGGTATTTTGCCAGATAAAATTTCAACGCTATAACTTCATCGAAAACGAGAAGTGAATGAAAGGGTATGCATTGGAGAAGTGGGAGTCGACCTTGAACTTTGTGTTCATGCCCATGGACACGATGTATATCCTATCATGGAAGCTTCTTGTAACAATAACTATTTCCTTGATAACTAACATATGGTATCTGTGAATTGATCCCTTGCAACCGTGGTTCCGACCATGATTGTTCTTCTTGAGCTCATTTCTCGGACAAGTTAAAACAATTGTCTCCTATGGATCAATACCCCAGTCCAACCTCTATTTTGATCTGTCGTCGAGTATTACCCCCTGGTATCTCGAGATTATCATGGAACTGCATAACTTCTTATGAGTTCTTCATCAAGTGCTACGTTCCCACTGATTCCAATTTTTCACGGGCTCTGAATTACTAAACACTCAAAGACACCAATATCTGAACCGAGTCCACACTACGGTTCAACAACCCTTCGGTAAGCTTCTATAAGTACGAGTTTGTACCCGATCACATCATTCCTAGCCTGATCGGCTATATCATTAACATGCTAAATTTTAACTGTGCTACCGGGTCCTTCTCCTCGGAGCACAAAATTCGACGGTGAGCTAATCTTACAATCGATCTTCCTCGTCATACTGTTGGTCCTTGGACAGCAAGCTTGATTTCGAGTTTGTGTCCTACCCGTGGTTCCAATAACCTTCCGCTTCATTATTCCTTTGACTTGATGTCATCACTGATTGATTACATCTTCATGAAATCTCTCGACAAATGCGTCGTGATCATCATCAACCTTATGAGCTCTTCCAGGATATCAATTGAGTTCATGATGAGAAATACCATCCTTGCACCTGATGATTTGTGTTACCTTTGACCACTTATTTGCCTTCCGTTCAACACAAACTTGTTCGTGTTTTGAGTTATACCTTGAGATCCCTACTATCCAGCATTTGTTCTTTCTTACCTTGGAGTATTACCATCTTTTAGTATCAAGGATGTTGTGAGGACTGCTCCACCTCTTAAAGAGTTCTTGGTATAGTGATACTACTCACCATCACCACTCTTTCATGGTCCTCGTGTTGATTCCAACCAGGGTACCAACAAGTGAACGGTGTTGTTTGGATCCTGCACTCCTAGCAACCCTATTGCTTTGAAGTTAATAGTCGGCCGTTCATTCTTAGTCTATTGATTATTGAATCACCATTCCGACATTGGTCGTGCAACCCAACCCGTATTTCGGGCGCACCGTTCAACCAATGTTTAATTATGTATGTTTTCCTCGAGCATATCCCATTTTATTGTTTAATCTGACAGATGTTATCCCCTTATCCACATAATTGTGGAGATCCATCTTTTGGATACCTCGTTGAATTATCGATGAGTCCATCAGCCACCTCATCATCCTCTCCTTGGGTTAATGATGAACTCTTGTTAACGGAAATCACTTCTTAGTTCATTTCCCGAGAATCTTACAGTGTCATCCCGTCAATTTGTGTTGCACCTTTCTTCTCGGGCATCCTGAGCCAGAGGTATCCTGACACCCATCATATCTGAATCTCCATCAGATATGGTGGTTGGAACATATTTTCAAGAGTTATAACGTTGGTCCTTTGATGACCTGATAACATGATGTCATGCCTAGCACCCCCCCTGGGTGGAGGACCTATTATTATAGTATCCTTTTAAGCAAGTTTAGCCATTCTTCCCTGAGGAAATTGTAAGACTTATCCTACAAGTTGTTCCTAATGGATCCTTCCTATATCCAAAGTCTGACCTTTTGCTTGAAGACCATGTCAATGCTATCTCGAAGCATGTCTATGGTACTCCAATTTTCAACAAGAACATTTGAAGCCCAATGATAAATGTTTCCTGCTCAATTATCCAAACACCGCTGTGTGGGTAATATCATGAAATTTCTCTCCCCTACCTAAGGAGTTTTCTACATAATATCCTGTCATGGATATCATGCTCTGCTTGTCCTTGGGAAGGATATACCCCTGATATACGTGTTTAAGCACATTTTCCTTCCCGTTGTTTTGTTCAAACTTACTTGTAAACTACTTAACCGAGCAGTGGTAATCCCCTGCTTAGGTAAACACCTCGGTGTACCTTCCTGTCTGGTGTAACCCTGTTTCTACTGTTGATGACTTCCGGTAACCGCCGATGGACGAGAACTTTGCCTATTGGTCCGCCTCGTTCAACGAGCAGGAAAATTGTTCTCTTCGTCCCTCGCCCTTGGTACCGACATTGTTGACAACAAAACCCATAGGCTATCCTCTGACATACCTTGTTATCTTGACCGTGCAAATATTAGCGCCTTCCCGCTTTTAACCCACATGGTGGGCCCATAACCCACGGTTCCACAGGATCGAAACCTGACTCTCCTGTACAACCCTGTTTCCAATGGTTATTCCCCACACTTGGCTTCGTATTTAATGCATGGGCCACCTTCCTAGTGCCCTATTATGGTATCTGACGCAATACCTACTCTCGGTACTCTGAGCCCCTTTCTCACTCTGGTTCAGGCCTCGAGCAACTATCTATCCGCTTGGAACCTCTTATTGTACCTTCGTACCTTACTCTCGATGTATTTTATATGTTCAACTCGAGAGATACTCTTATGCTGATTCTTGGGTTAACCCCCAGATTGTTCCCTCATAAGCCTCTTTGTCGTAGCCGAGCTTCTCCTTATTGATTCGTTAGTACGTTGGAGATCCCGAAGAAAGGATGACAGCTCTATCATGATGACCTGGAGCAGAGAAATGAAGACTTCAACGTAATGGATCCACCTCTTCGAGAAGAGCAACCAAAGACGAGAAGATTCGTTAGAATTTCGTAACCAAATCCCTTCCCCCCTTATAACCGCTCCTAAATCTCGGGACGAGATTTCTTGTAGTGGAGGAGAATTGTGACGCCCGAGTAATTAAGCTACAGTGATCCTCTGCTAGTGATGCCACGTCACCTCGATTATAGTTGCTAATCTCGAGTTAGTTCGAAACCGATTCAAAATTCAAATTGAAAATTTGGTAAATGATAAAAGTTTTCAAACATTAAAATAAAATTGTTCGGTTTGTACTAGATATTACATAGATAATTATGGTGTAGGAGACACAGTTTTATAAGATGCATAAATATTTTGAATTGAATTAAAACAGAGGAGAAAATAAATAAAAGAAAACAAACTAACAAAAAAAGAAAAAGAAACCCCCCAAACCCCCGGGCCAACCGACCCAGCTAGCCAACCGGCCGGCCCAGTCGGCCAGCCCACCCCGGCCGGCCCACCGCTCCCCGCATAACCCCCCACCACCCTCGAACCCTAGCCCGATCCACCACCACACCCCCACTTCCCCCACGATCCCTCGCTCCTCTCCCCCACCCCACGACCCGATCTGGATCGGGGGCGCTCGCCACCCCCCCGACCCTGGTGACCGTGTCTCCCCGCGCGTCGACCCCGCCACCGAATCGCCGAGCGCCGCCCCTCCCGGCCTCCTCCCCGCAGCCCACGACACCCGAAACCCTATCCCGTTCCCCACTCGCTCCCACTCCCCCTCTCCCGATCCGATCTGGATCGGGATCGATCCCCCGCAACTCGACCCCCGACGCCGGCGATCTCCCCGTCTCTGCCCTGGGTCGCCGTTGCCTGCTGTCGTCATGGCCTCCTCGCCCCTCCTCTCCGTCGCCAAACCGCCTCCCAGCGCCACGGTGTCGCCCCGTCGTCCTCGTCTCCTCCTCGCCTCGATGCCGCGCGGGACGCCTCCGCCACGGCCACCTCGTCGTCACCCCGTCGCTCGCCCCAAACCCTGTCGATGCCGTGCTGCCGCCCGAAGGCCTCACCGTCGCCGGACCACCCTGCCGTCGCTGCTCATCGCCATGAACTCCTCCGCCCCGTTGCGCCAGCCCCGACTCCTCCTCGAGCAGGCTTTGCTCAACTACAGGGCTCGGTGAGCCCCGTCCTCCCTCTCTCTCCCTCGTTCTCTGACGCCGGCGCCGTCCACCGCGTACCGACCGCGCTCGGCCCTACGCCTCGCCATGGTCCTCCGCCCCCTTTGCACACCCCCGCTGCCGTCCCACGACTGCTGCGACTTACCGCCCGTCCGCGCTCACCGCGGCCCCGCATCCGTCCCACGGCCACCCCTGCCGACCACCGCCCCACCGCCCTGGCCGGCGCCCCACTACGACCCCGGTTGGCCCCGCTGCGCCTTTGGTCGGCCCTCTGTCGATCTGGGCGAGCGCCGTATCGGGCTGGCGCCCAGCGCCCGTCGCCCGCACCCGTTTGGCCCCTGGGGCCTATGACAGATGGGCCCCATGCCCATAATGTTTTATAAAAAAAGGAATAAAAATAAAAATAATAAATAAAAAATGATTTGATAAAATTAATTATTAATTAATTAATTATCTAATGAATTAATTAAGTTAATTAATCCTAATTAGATTAACCTAATCACTAATTAAACTAAACAGTTAATTAAGCTAACTAATTAACCTAAACCCTAATTAACCTAAATAGAGGATGACAGGTGGGTCCCCCTGGACCCACATGTCAGGTTGACCAAGTCAACTCTGTTGACTGCTGATGTCAGCATGACATCATGCTGATGTCATTAATCTGTTTTTCGAATTAATTAAATAATTAATTAAATTCTAGAAATTAATGAAATCTTTAGAAAATCATATCTTTTAATCCGTAACTCAGATTAAAATATTTTCAACATGAAAGTTGCTCAGAACGACGAGACGAATCCGGATACGCAGTCCGTTCATTCGCCACACACCCCTAACCTATCAAACTCGCAACTTTCCCCCTCCGGCTCCTTTGCCCGAAAACGCAAAACACCGGGAATACTTTCCCGGATGTTTCCCCCCTTCACCGGTACCACCTCATACCACGTTAGGGCACACCTAGCACCGCTCATTGTCACGTCACGCATCGTCGTGTTTATGTTTGCATTGTATTCATTGTTTCTTCCCCCTCTTACCTCTGGTAGACTACGAGACCGACGCTGATGCCACCGAGTATGACTACGTCACCGACGACCCCTCCTTGTCTGAGCAACCAGGCAAGCCCCCCTCCTTGATCACCAGATATCGCCTATTCTCCTCTATACTACTTGCATTAGAGTAGTGTAGCATGTTACTGCTTTCCGTTATTCCTATCCTGATGCATAGCCTGTCCTTGCTACTACTGTTGTTACCATTACCTGCTATCCTACTGCTTAGTATAGGATGCTAGTGTACCATCAGTGGCCCTACACTCTTGTCCGTCTGCCATGCTATACTACTGGGCCGTGATCACTTCGGGAGGTGATCACGGGCATATACGATATACTTTACACAGTTACATTACTTGTGATACTGTTCGGAGATGAAGGCTGAAGGGGCAGGTGGCTCCATCCCGGTAGAGGTGGGCCTGGGTTCCCGACGGCCCCCGACTGTTACTTTGTGGCAGAGCGGCAGGGCAGGTTGAGACCACCTAGGAGACAGGTGGGCCTGACCCTGTTTGGCGTTCGTGGATATTTAACACGCTTAACGAGATCTTGGTATTTGATCTGAGTTGGCTACGAGCCTATACGCACTAACCATCTACGCGGGAGTAGTTATGGGTATCCCGACGTCGTGGTATCAGCCGAAGCACTTCAGACGTCAGCGACGGAGCGGCGCGCGCCGGATTGGAACGTAAGCCTGCTCTTGTATTAAGGGGGCTAGTTCTGCTTCCGGCCGCCCACGCAACGTGTAGGTGTGCTATGGGCGATGGGCCCAGACCCCTGTGCGCTTAGGTTTAGACCGGCATGCTGGCCTCTCTGTTTTGTCTAGGTGGGGCTGCGACGTGTTGATCTTCCGCGGCCGGGCATGACCCAGGAAAGTGTGTCCGGCCAAATGGGATCAAGCGTGTTGGGGAATGTGGTGCACCCCTGCAGGGAAGTTAATCTATTCGAATAGCCGTGATCTTCGGTAACAGGACGACTTGGAGTTGTACCTTGACCTTATGACAACTAGAACCGGATACTTAATAAAACACACCCTTCCAAGTGCCAGATACAACCCGGTGATCGCTTTTCTACAGGGCGACGAGGAGAGGATCGCCGGGTAGGATTATGCTATGCGATGCTACTTGGAGATGCTATTTGGAGGACTTCAGTCTACTCTCTTCTACATGCTGCAAGACGGAGGCTGCCAGAAGCGTAGTCTTCGACAGGATTAGCTATCCCCCTTTTATTCTGGCATTCTGCAGTTCAGTCCACCGATATGACCCTTTACACATATACCCATGCATATGTAGTGTAGCTCCTTGCTTGCGAGTACTTTGGATGAGTACTCACGGTTGCTTTTCTCCCTCTTTTCCCCCTTTCCCTTCTACCTGGTTGTCGTAACCAGATGCTGGAGCCCTGGAGCCAGACGACTACTACCCCGGAGGTGCCTACTACTGCGTGCAGCCCGCTGACGACGACCATGAGTAGTTTAGGAGGATCCCAGGCAGGAGGCCTGCGCCTCTTTCGATCTGTATCCCAGTTTGTGCTAGCCTTCTTAAGGCAAACTTGTTTAACTTATGTATGTACTCAGATATTGTTGCTTCCGCTGACTCGTCTATGATCGAGCACTTGTATTCGAGCCCTCGAGGCGCCTGGCTTGTATTATGATGCTTGTATGACTTATTTATGTTTTAGAGTTGTGTTGTGATATCTTCCCGTGAGTCCCTGATCTTGATCGTACACATTTGCGTGCATGATTAGTGTACGATTAAATCGGGGGCGTCACAATAATACTAGTTAATTATTGGGTTAGCCAAATCAATTTTATTTATATGATTAGAATTGTTTACTTCGTATTGGTTGGAGGGAGTCCCACTAGCAAGCTAGTGTGATGGACACTCCCCATAAAAAATAAATTTAATATTATTGTGGGCACATAACCCACATATCAGATATTAAACTTAGAATAATTGATACTACACTTGATCTTAGCCAGAAGGCCTAGAAAGGTATGCTTTGAAATGATGTCTTGCGTCTCATATGGCTCTCTGACCCCTTCACTGTGTTGCATGGGCGAGGTGATACTAAACAAATTGAAGTCAGCTAGAAAGAAACCTGTCTCTGCCTCCCTAATATTTTCTCCCATTTTGCGCCTGTTAGAACAACTAACGAGCCTTCTTAGTTAGTTTTTCATACAGACTAAAAAAAAGTTAGTTTCTCATACTCATGGTCTCACGCCGACTTAAAAAAAAACCCATCTCCTCACGGAAGCCCAAAAGAACATATAATTAATTAACTATTGCTGGCATCTGGCAGCTCATCCAAGAATTCATATCTTCGCCTGGATTAGCAAGGTTTCCTAAATTAGTTCGTTTAAAGATATGATAAAACCAAGCTTTTGTCATTTGAGTGTGCAGGGATTTAATTTGAAAAACTTGATGAATCTGTGAAAGCTATAGGAACGACAACTAATCAGCTCCAGATAACAACTTTGGAAGATAGCTCTCATTGCAAGCACGGAATAAAAACGTTGAGAAATAAGCTGGCAGATAATTCTCTGCAATGTCCATGCCGTATTCACAAGCTTGCAAAAAGTGTGAGCCACCATGTGGTGCTAAATGTTAAGTACAGATATTCGTACTACTTGGAAAATGCATTTTCTACATAGGGATGCAGCGCTATTCTGTTGAGTAGTACGGACTGCATCACTTGCAAATATTCAGAAGATCAACTATAGCAGCACTCAAATACTGATAGATAGGTTCCTTCTGTTAGAAAACGAGAGACAGGTTCTACTCAGAAGTAAGACAATCTGACACGTTCATAGGCAAATCTAATCTAGATAATGCTTCCCAATTGATAACACGTTGAACCATCCTTGTCTTCTGCTTGATGACGCACCTAGCAACAAGAAATTGATTTCAGGTCACTACAAATAAATCTCTTTGATTCATATGCATTCGTGACATAGGTGTGAAGCGCTATTCCACTGAACTGAATATAGCACAGAAAGCCGGTACTTGCAAATATTCAGAAGATCGACTCTACCAGCACATAAAACTTGATAGATAGGTTCTGTTTAGAAGGAGAGCAATCTCACACATTCATAGGCAAATCTGTTTTGATAATGCTTCCAAGTGAAAATAAAGTTAAATCATCCTATCAAATCTTCTATTTGATTTTTTTAATGGACAACCTGCTTGATGATGCAGCTAGCAACAACAAATTGCTTTCAGCTGAGTCCAAACAAATCTAAATTTGTTTAGTTTTTATTGGTTGGGGTGCGCCTGGCCTGAGCAATAGTGCAACGCCCAGGCGGCACACGAGGGCCCCACTAGCAAGCTAGTGTGGTGGACCATCCCCCATAAAAAATAAATTTAATATCGTTGTGGGCGCATGGCCCACATATCAGATATTAAACTGATAAGAACAGATACTACACTTGATCTTAGCCAAAAGGCCGAGAAAGGTATGCTTTAGAACCCTGCCCTCCGCCTCCTCTTATAGCTTTATTGGGCGACTGCGCTGCTTGCACGGGCGAGGTGGGACTAAACAAGTTAACAGGGAGTCATTAGAAACATGCCTGTGCGTTTCCCTACTATTGCTTCCGTTTTGGACTTCTTGGCCCAACTAAAGAATAGTAGCCCAGATGCCTCAACAGGCCGACAACTGTGTGGCTCAACTCATAGTCATGGCCTGATCATGGTAGTAAATAATTAGCTGTCAAGTACTAGTAAATGAGTTAATAGTTAATTAACTAATTCCCTGCAACTCATCCAAGAATTCATATCTGGTTAAAAACGTTTCGTAAATTAGTTTATTTAGATATAATAATATAATAAAAGCAAGTTTTTGTCATTGGGTGTTCAGGGATTTAACTTCAAGAACTTGATGAACCCGTGAAAGCTATTGAAACCAAATCTAAACCACCCCAATTAGCATTTCTGGCAGAGAATTCTCACTGTTCCTGCCAGTTCAGTGTGCCAGCCACTTCCTGAATTTATTCTTAGTCAGAACAGTATAAGTAACCACATGTTCAGCGATACTTTCTTTCTCTTCTTTGATCCAAACCGAACCACTCTGCGCAGATGAATGCCTATGTTACCATCAATTGGGAAGAAATTAAAGTGCAGCCCCCGTCAACACAACATCTACTGAATACACAACAGTACTATACCCCGCAGAAATGCAACTCTTTATAACCAACTACTAGCGGATAGTGTGCAGCGGCACACCACGCTCCGTTGGTGGTTCGAGAGTTGTTTTTCTTGGTGCAGAAAACAGTACTCCCTCTGTCTCAAAATGTAAGACATTTTTTTGACACTGATATAGTGTCCAAAAATGTCTTACATTTTGGGACAAAGGGAGTGTGTGTTACAGTTGTTTACTTGCAAAATTTATACATGGTTCACACTACAACAACCACACAACTTCTAGAACCTCAGGTACAGTTCAATCTTAACATATGAAGGATATATCAGTTACAGTTCCATATTCACTACGCAAGCTTTGGAAACATGCATCTGAATCCGATCTTCCTGCTAGCTCAAGGGATCATTTATCCTCCAGATTTGTTGACAAGTATCGTCACATGCATCTGTGATTTGTCCTCTTTTTAGCTATGCCCATTATCCTTCAAACAGATCTGACAGCAGCTTTTCAAGATCTTCAGGGGTGTACTTCATAAGCTTTGGAGCTTTATTTTTGTGCTTCTCAAGGTATGTACTGTAAGCCTGAACAAGCTTCTCTGATACTGATTTACGCATATTGGACCGGAGCAGAGGATTTTCAACTTTCCATGTCTTCTGAGTCCAGTAAGTTTTCTCAAATTGAAGGTTAAATATTTGCAGTGTTGGTAGGTTAGAAAAGATTGGGATTTTGTTGGTCTTTACATGGAAGCAATACATGACAGATTCCCAAGAAATGTTGATGAACGATGAGATATGGTCCTTCATTTGGTCTTGGTGCTTCAGAACCCAATCATCTCCTAGAAGATACCTTATCTTTGAGCCTTCTACTTGATGCAGCACAAAGTTCACGTTATTCACCATGAACATTTGTTTTAACCCTGCATCTTTATATCGCTGAGATTCTTTCTCAAGCATAATTTCCAAGTGAGAGATCAAGGTAGCAACAATATCTTGCAGCGTCTCCATTGCAACCTTGCCATCCTGTTCATCACCGACAAGTATGATCTTGAGAGAGGTGCCATTGTCCAGTAGTGACATGATGTATCTTAACAAGTATTTGGTGATCTCATGGATACCACCACCTTGGGGGACTACGTCAGATGTATAGTCCAAGATCATGTCTTTGAGCACCTGAAGACCACTCCTTATGCTTCTTCGCAAATCATGCAGTGCGTTTCCAAACCTTTCTGATAGCGATGCACCTCTTTTCGGGCATAATTCATCTACAAACTGAGCGAAGTGTTGCAACAGGAAAGGGAATATATTCTTGGGCAGGACCAGCAACAGGTTAGCAAGCGCTTCGTGGACTCGTATCATGGCGACGACGTGATCTGGGTGTGGTGCTGTCGAAGTTACCACTTGTATCAAAGAAAACACAGACTCCAAGAGCCGGATATTTGAGTTCACCTTTGACCCCGTTGAAGATCTTGCCCAGCGACTGATCTCCTTGATAGAAGTAGTTACGTTCTTGAGCAGCTTTGATGGTGAACAGAGGTCTGGATGCTCCCAGCCATTGATTTCTTGCTTAGGGAACTTCGCTGATGATTCAAGAAGATCCTGATGCTGCTGAAGCTTCTTTCCCTGTATGAATTCCGTACCTCCTGTGGTTGCTAGTGCTGGGTTTTCTTGCTTAGGGAACTTCGCTGCTGATTCCGGAAGATCCTGATGCTGCTGAAGCTTCTGTCCCTGTGTGAAGTCAGGAGTTCCTGTGGCTGCTAGCGCCGGCGTGTGATCCTGATGCTGCTGAAGCTTCTTTCCCTGTGTGAGATCAGGAGTTCCTGTGGCTGCTAGCGCCGGCTTGTGCTCACCGGCATGTCCGGCTGAAACTATATGCCGGATCGCGGCGGGGCTTATTGCCGCGACCGCAAAGGGGTTTGGGGTGGCAGGTGTGCTGCAGCCTGTGGAGATGGAGGAGCTGGGGCAGCTTCTCACCGTCGGAGTAGAAACGTAGCTGCTCACGGTGGAAGCAGGGCTCCTTGGGAACGCCATTTCCAACTCTGCAGGGGCTGGATGTGGTTTTGCGCCAGCAACCAGCTGCTGAACTCTTGTAAGCTTCCTCTCAGCCACGTTCTCGCAAAAAAAGAAAAAAAAACTGATAAGCGCGTCGATGGGTTAGTGGGCACCGCAAAACAGCCATATAACTAATTTTAAGTGGCTGACAATAAACCTGAAGGATGAGGTGCCAGACAATGACCACTTCTTGGCTTGATGTTGGGCGGCCAGCGGCGGAAGTTGAGTACCAGGCAATCATCATTTTGTGAAGAGAAGAACGATGTACAGGAGAGATATGAAGGGGTGATTTTGATGGATATGTTTTGAGTTTTTGTGGATCTTATATTGGATTGGGTTAAATATGCATATTCTGCAAGAACCCGGTTGATGGGTAGATATCAGGTGACCACCGTTCACATGCTCCATGCTCCAAATCTTAAAAAGTCACATTTGGATGTTTCAAAAAATTCTGATTTCTTTTATGGATGTTCACAATACATATGTCCATAACACGTAAAAAATTCGGATTAAAATTTGAAATATACATTGGGAAACAAAGCGACAAATTCATATGTGACCCTATTCATGTTTTGTCTTGTTTTGATACTATTCATTTTAGATTTGTCTTTCTTGTTTCGCAATGTGTGTTTTGAATTTGGATCTAATTTTCTTAGGATCTGTAGTCACATGCCTTGTGAACATTCACAAAAAATCCCGATTTTTTCAAAACATTTAAATATGACTTTTCAATATTTGCCCCGCCCCCCAGGTATGTAATAAAGTTACAAGGTCAGGTCATTGACCTGTCGTTTCCTATTGTCTCGGGTAAAGGTCATTGACCTGTCGTTCCCTATTGTCTCGGGTAAATGAACTTTCCCGCAGGAAGGCTCACACGAACGAACAACGTTTTTCCTTAGCATTTTCTTAAAAAATCTCTCAAATTGTTATGCTATAAGAGCATCTACAACCGGACTTGACAAATTTGATACCTCAATGCGTCTGCGGACACTAACCGATCACGCCTCAAATTTCCCTTCTTACAAGTGGACACCTCAATTAACATATCTCAAATCCGTACAAACTCATGCAACTTACATCAACGATGCATTACACACGTCCGGCTACTACATCAGTTCATGCCATCGAACTACCAAAAAACTGGCATGCTTAACCTACATGCTAGCTATGAAGAAGATTATTCACGGCTGCCATTGCCCTTCCCAGCGCCCTTGCTCATCATGCCTTTCAAGAGTGAAATGTTCCTGCATATTCATATATGTACCATATTTATAGGCTTTGTATACTAAAATTCGTCCTTCTCGCGGAAGTAGCGGTCGAAGACGCAGTATGGATCGAGCCGGATCTGCTCATCACCGGAGCTGTCCGACTCATCGTTGTCCTCCTTCTCATCCTTGGGGGGCAATCCGGCCATGGCATGAACCGCTCGATTCTGCTCTCGGGCGAGGATGCGTGTGCTCCTCCACTGCCGCTTCTTTACAATGCGGTCGGGGGTGGCTTCCTCCTTTACCCCCTCCCCCCCCCCCAGGTCGCCGCATCAGCCTTCCCCTCCACCGCCATGTTAACAGCGAGGCGGGCCTCGGCCGCCCTCATCCTCTCCATCCCACGGCGAGCACACCGGTACGGGTAGGACTCATACTCCGACGGACCTATGATGGGGAATGTGAGATTGGAAGGCTCCCGAGAGGACCGCAATGATCCAATGCTGGAGGATCCGAGTGCCCGATGCGCGACACAATGGACTCGCGTCGGAAAGATCCCACCGTCGGTCGGACGCTGTCCTTCCGGGAGCGGCGTAGTGCAATGCGGACGGCCATTGCCTCCACCAAACCGCACGGGACGACACCCTAGTCGACGGACCCGCTGCCCGCCATGCCGGAGATCGCCGGACGGGAGCTTGGGTGACGGAGGGGAGTGGAGTGAAGTGGCTAGGGTTTGGCCCTGACAGCAGATGGAGAGGAATATATCTGCGGTCAGGTGGGCCAGTGTGGGCCGGGTCAGGCGTGGCGGACGCGCCCGAGCGCCCCCATATCCGTCCTAGATTTGGGCTGGATATGAGGGGTGCCGGTTAGCCCGGGCGTTTGTGGCCCATTTGAGACGCCCGTCTGGGTCACTTTTTTGTGACCCGTCATTGACCGGGCCGTCCACCCAGACTTACGAGGAGGGTTTGGGGTGCCCGGCTGTTGGGGTGTCAAGAACATAGGGATGCAGTGCTATTCTGTTGAAATAAATAGTACGGACAGCCATCACTTGCAAATATTCAGAAGATCAACTATAGCAGCACACAAATACTTATATAGGTTCCTTCTGTTAGAAAACGAGAGACAGGTTCTACTCAGAAGTAAGACAATCTGACACGTTCATAGGCAAATCTAACCTAGATAATGCTTCCCAAGTGATAACAAGTTGAACCATCCTTGTCTTCTGCTTGATGACGCACCTAGCAACAAGAAACTGATTTCAGGTGAGTACAAATAAATCTCTTTGATTCATATGCATTCTTGACAGAGGGGTGAAGTGCTAGTCTACTGAACTGAATATAGTACAGAAAGCCATCACTTGCAAATATTCAGAAGATCAACTCTACCAGCACATAAACCTTGATAGATAGGTTCTGTTTAGAAGGAAAATCTCACACGTCCGCAAATCTATTTTGATAATGCTTCCAAGTGAAAATAAAGTAGAAACATCCTATCAAATCTTCTATTTGATTTTTTTAATGGATAACCTGCTTGATGATGCAGCTAGCAACAACAAATTGCTTTCAGCTGAGTCCAAACAAATCTAAAATTGTTTAGTTTTTATTGGTTGGGGTGCGCCTGGCCTGGGCAATAGTACAACGCCTAGGCGACACCGGGTGCCCCACTAGCAAGCTAGTGTGGTGGACCCTCCCCCATAAAAAATAAATTTAATATCGTTGTGGGCACATGGCCCACATATCAAATATTAAACTGATAAAAACAGATACTACACATGCAGCCCCCGTCAACACAACATCTACTGAATATTACGACAGTACTATACCCCGCAAAAATGCAACTCTTTATAACCAACTACTAGCGGATAGTGTGCGGCTGCACACCGCGCTTCGTTGGTTGGTTCAAGAGTTGTTTTTCTTGGTGTGGAAAACAATACTCCCTCTGTCTCAAAATATAAGACATTTTTTGACACTTACATTTTGAGACAAAGGGAGTGTGTGTTACAGTTGTTTACTTGCAAAATTTATACATGGTTCACACTACAACAACCACACAACTTCTAGAACCTCAGGTACAGTTCAATCTTAACATATGAAGGATATATCAGTTACAGTTCCATATTCACTACGCAAGCTTTGGAAACATGCATCTGAATCCGATCTTCCTGCTAGCTCAAGGGATCATTTATCCTTCAGATTTGTTGACAAGTATTGTCACATGCATCTGTGATTTGTCCTCTTTTTAGCTATGCCCATTATCCTTCAAACAGATCTGACAGCAGCTCTTCAAGATCTTCAGGGGTGTACTTCATAAGCTTTGGAGCTTTGTTTTTGTGATTCTCAAGGTATGTACTGTAAGCCTGAACAAGCTTCTCTGATACTGATTTACGCATATTGGACCGGAGCAGAGGATTTTCAACTTTCCATGTCTTCTGAGTCCAGTAAGTTTTCTCAAATTCCAGGTTAAATATTTGCAGTGTGGGTAGGCTAGAAAAGATCGAGATTTTGTTGGTCTTTACATGGAAGCAATACATGACAGATTCCCAAGAAATGTTGATGAACGATGAGATGTGGTCCTTCAGTTGGTTTCGGTGCTTCAGAACCCAATCCTCTCCTAGAAGATACTTTATCTCTGAGCCTTCTACTTGATGCAGCACAAAGTTCACGTTATTCAGCATGAACATTTGTTTTAACCCTGCATCTTGATAGCGATGAGATTCTTTCTCAAGCATAATTTCCAAGTGAGAGATCAAGGTAGCAACAGCATCTTGCAGCGTCTCCATTTCAACCATGCCATCCTGTTCATCGCCGACAAGTATGATTTTGAGGGATCTGCCATTGTCCAGCAGTGACAGGATGTATTTCAACAAGTATTTGGTGATCTCATGGATACCACCACCTTGTGGGACTACTTCAGATGTATAATCAAAGATCTTGACATTGAGCACCTGAAGACCACTCCTTATGCTTCTTCGCAAATCATGCAGTGTCTTTTCAAACCTCGCTGATAAAGATGCACCTCTTTTCGGGCCTAATTCATCCACAATCTGAGCGAAATCTTGCACCAGGAAAGGGAAGATATTCTTGGGCAGGACGAGCAACAGGTTAGCAAGCGCATCATGGACCCGTATCATGTCGACGATGTGATCTGGGTGTGGTGCCGTCGAAGTCACCACTTGTATTAAAGAAAATACAGACTCCAAGAGCCGGATATTTGAGTTCACCTTTACTCCTGGCGAAGATCTTGCCCAGCGACTGATCTCCTTGATGGAAGTAGTTACGTTCTTGAGTTGCTTGGATGGTCAACAGAGGTCTGGATGCTCCCAGCCGTTAATTTCTTGCTTAGGGAACTTTGCTTCTGATTCCGGAGGATCCTGATGCTGCTGAAGCTTGTTTCCCTGTATGAATTCAGGAGCTCCTGTGGCTGCTAGTGCTGGGCTGTGATCACCGGCACCGGTGGGGATTATTGCGACGGCCGTAAATGAGCTTGGATTGCTGCTGCCTATGGAGATGTAGGAGCTGGGGCAGCTGCTCAGCGTCAGAGTAGAAGCATAGCTGCTCATACTGGAATCAGGGCTCCTTGGAAACGCCATTTCCAAGTTCCAACCCAGTGATTCTGCAAGGGCTGAGGTTTTGCAAGTAGCTGCTGAGTTCTGTAAGCTTCTTCTCAACCGCGTCCTTGCAGAAACTGCCTCCCTGACTTTGCCGCGTTGTTTTCGACTCTGGTCCCTTGGGTAGCAAGGTCGTCGGCTCGTTTGGTACACAGCCTTGTGGCTGCTGCTTCTCTCTCTCTGTGTGTGTGTGAGAGAGAGAGACCTTTTCCTTAATAACTGGTCGATTTTCTTTCTTCTTGACGAAAAGGCAGGTTCTTCAGGAAAATAAAAACTTTGCTGGGGAAGCGCGTCAGTGTTTTGATTGGTAGCGCAGAACAGCTGTCTAGGTGCAATTATGTGATGTTAGTGGGTTAGACCAACTCCAATCGGGCGACCCATTTCGTCCGCCGGCGTCCGTTTGGGTTGGCGCGAACACAAAGTCGGCCCAATGCGTCGACCCAATTAGACGCGCATCCGTTTTTCGTCCGCGGGCGGCCCATTCCCGACCCATTTTTGAACCGCATTTGCGTCGGCGTGGACACGAGACGGACGCGCGCGCTCGCCTTCTCCTTTCCCCAGACCCACTGGTCGGTGGCACATTGACCCCTCCCCATCCAACAGCAAACCTTCGCCCGCCTCTTTCGTCGTCGCCGCCGCCGCCCATTTTTTCCGGTGACTCTGCCAACTGCCGGCGTGGCAACATCCGCTCTGCAACGCTGCCACCTCCCACGTCGCCCGCCACTGCCGTCTTGCCGTCGTGGAACCGAGAGCTTCCCACCCCCGCTCCCCCCTGACACAGTCGTGACCGCGACCAAGAAGCCGCCTCGCCGCCCCGACCAGATCCTCACCGGCACGCTCATTGGACGCCGTTAGGGCAGCTAGCTGGTCCGTGTGCGCCGTGACTCCCTTCGTCGACGCCCGCAAGCTGTTCGACAGTTTGCCAAGGTACAAAATGGACTCCGCTGATGAGTTCTTTTTTCACAATTTCCTTTGCGACTCCGACGATTCGTCGTCCGATGACGAGGAGGAGATATTGGTTGCCGTGTTAGTCCATCACCACCTCAATAGTCAGCGCCCGACATTCCGTGGCTCCATTCCGGGCATTTCCTTTTTTGGAAGGACTACTTTGATACAACAAATCCGTTGTTCAAACATCTGAAATTCCGCCGCCGTTTCCGTATGAGTAGGCATCTTTTCAACTGTATTAGAGAGGGGGTGGTCGGCTATGATGACTATTTCGAGTGCAAAGAGGATGCCACTGGAAAGATTGGTTTCTTCTCTTATCAGAAATGCACTGCCGCCATCCGAATGCTTGCATACGAAGTGCCTGGTGATCTCATTGACGAGTACGTCTGTACGAGCGAGTCTACATGCCTAGACTCCCTGTATAAGCTCTGCAAGGCTATTATTACTGTGTTTGGCCCTGAGTACTTGAAAGACCCAACTCCTGAAGATACAGCCCGTTTGTTGGCGATGAATGCCAGCAGGGGCTTCCCAGGGATGCTTGGCAGCATAGACTGCATGCAATGGGAGTGAAAGAACTGCCTCTCTGCTTGGCAAGGGCAGTATAAGGGTCATGTCAGGGCTTGCACTATCATACTAGAGGCCGTGACGTCTCAAGATCTGGCTTTCTTTGGCATGGCCAGATCATACAATGATATCAACGTGCTTCAGCGCTCGCCGGTGTTTGCTAGGCTTGTCGAAGGCAACAGCCCACTGTTGAACTTTACTATCAACGACCACAACTACGACAAAGGATACTACCTGGATGACGGTATTTATCCTCCATGGACCACTATTGTGAAGACAATCCCTAAACCTGTCAGAGAGAAGAGGAAAAGATTTGCCCAAGAGCAAGAGAGTGCTAGGAAGGACGTCGAGCGTGCCTTTGGTGTTTTGCAATCTCGATGGGGCATCGTTCGGTATCCTCCTAATACTTGGAGCACGCAGATCTGTGTGAGGTGATGAATGCTTGTGTGATCATGCACAATATGATCGTAGAAGATGAGCGTCCGGAATGTCTGTATGATCAAGGGTTTCAGTTTCAAGGTGAGAATGTTGTGTCTGAGCACGAAGGAGCGGTAACATTTGAACAGTTCATTCAATTTCGTCATGACATGCGTGATCGGGAAATTCACGTGCAACTGCAAAATGATTTGGTTGAACATATGTGAGCTCATATTGGCAACCAATAGATGTATCTTCTTTATTCGGCTTGCAAAACTATGTGAGACATTTCTACTTTTATCCGGCTTGTAAAACTATACTATTTTATTCGCTTAAAACTATGTTATTTGACTATATATTTGAATGCAAAAATGAGCTATTTGTTGAAAAAGGGCGGCCAGCCGGCTAAGCCGGCACATATGGATCGGCACGTTGGGCGCACTGCCGATCCAAATCTAAAATAGGGCGGATGCCGGGCGGACAACCGACCTAAACAGACAAAAGACGGATAAAAGCATTGTCCGTTTGGGTCGCCCCGTTGGAGTTGCTCTTAGTGTAGACCACAAGGACGAGGTGCCACACTGACCCCTGGATGTGACAGGCTGAGATTTTTTCCTTTGGAGGGAAAAACCTGTGAACTTTCCTTCATGTCGGAGGCCATTGGCAGAAGCTGACCGGGACATGGCGGATGCCTGGACGGGGACGCATAAGATAAATAGACTGAATGGAAACTGTAATTGGTGTGCGCCTCCACGCCTGTTACTGGAATGGTTTTGCAGCTGTCATGTAATGGTTCGGTGTTGGCAGTACGGAGACATGCAAAAAAAATTGTTTTTTTTTTCGAGAAAATTTCCGATCTATTCATCTTCAATCATGGTAGTACAACGAATACCAGAAATAATAAAAATTACATCCAGATCCATAGACCACCTAGCGACGACTAACAGCACTGAAGCGAGCCGAAGGCGCGCCGCCGTCATCGCCCCTCCATCGCCGGAGTCGGGCACAACTTGTTGTAGTAGACAGTCAGGAAGTCGTCGTGCTAAGGCCCCGTAGGACCAGCGCACCAGAACAGCAACCGCCGCAGATGAAGAATAACGTAGATCAGAAAGATCCAATCCGAAGACACGCGAACATAGACGAACAACGACGGGATCCGAACAAATCCACCAAAGATAGATCCGCCGGAGACACACCTCCACATGCCCACCAACGATGCTAGACGCGCCGCCGGAACGGGGACTAGGCGGCGAGACCTTTATTCCATCTTCAGGGAGCCGCAGCCGTCTCGTCTTCCTGAGCAGGACACAAACCCTAGCAAAACTGAAAGAAACGACTAAAAACGGAGCCCTCCCGCCGGCCCTTGCCGAGATCCACCGCGCCCCATGACCCTAGGGCCATCGGAGAGGAGGCGGACCTGCGGCGGCGACGGCGGGAGGCAGAAACCCTAACTTTTTTGTGCAGGAAGGAGGAGGCGGCGGCTAAGCAGAAGTGAATTGCCCGATTAATTACGGACAAGCGGACTGGCACTCTTGTTCAAATGCATATGAGAAGGTTGGTGATGGGAGCGGTCTAATCTAGGCCGTTGGATCAATATCGTATGGTTCATCAAAGAGGTGGCTACTGGCAAAGTGAGTAACAACCTTTTTTCACTTCGTCCTTGTTTTTCTTTTGTTTAGCGTTAATTAATAAAATAAAGGCAAAAGTTTCTGTTCAACCGGAGCATCTTTCTGTGCGCGTCGATCACCTTCGTGGCGGTCAATCTATCTTTAATTGGACGCCTCTTTCCATAGCCCAGATTTGCAACTGAGGTGTTGTTGCAATCTTCTATCACCGCAACAACTAGTTTGTTGCAAGATCTAGGATTCCGCAGCGGTGACTGAGAGACACACGCCACCAGATGCGTCGGCAGCAACGTCACTCAGGGAGATAAGACAGAGAGATCCATGGTACGGATACTGCATTGCCAAGTCATTCAGTTTAATGACAGGCAACTTAATCGAACAAAAATACAGCCATGACCGCCGCAAAGATCAGCATGTACATCCTACCCTCACCAACGCCGGGCCGCCGGTATGCTTCGCTCCTTCTAACGCTCTGCTCCTCCCTAGAGCCATTGCCTCCGCTCCCGTCCGTCCTCCCACCATCCTTCGTCCCAGCCACACTACCATTCTTAGGCGGCGGCGCGATGTCGGCCTGAGGAGGCGCCGGATCCACCGCGCCGCCAGCAGCATCCCCCACGCCCGCAGCCACAGATGCCGACGCCGGCGGCGCATCATAACTCGTCTGCAGCAACGTCACTGAAACCAACCAGATAAAGGGGAAGCAACTACTCGGCGTTAGCGTCCATGCCCGGGCGGATGCAAGAGAAAATTTGAACGAACGGTCACCTTGGCAGGCCGCGAGAGGAGGCGCGTAGAGGTAGCACCCGGGCAGCGGCAGCACCATGGGGAGCGTGGGGATCAGGGTGGCGACGAGGCCGGCGAGCACGCCGTTGGCCAGCAGCAGCGAGCACAGGCAGCGGCGGCCGGCGTCGAGCGCCTCGTTCAGCGACGAGCAGCAGGCGGCGCTTATGTTCACGGCGCCGCCGCCTGACGCCGCCATCGCCAGGCACGGCGCCAGGTTCACCCCCTGGAGCAGGTTGCAGCACGGCGCGTGGACGGCGTGTGCCCTTGTGGTGCCGCTCGCCATTGCCAGTGCTACACCGAGAAGTAGCAGATGGAGGGCCACGGCCGCGTGTGATGATCGGCACTGGAAGTGTTGTGGTCGCTTGGTTGGTGATACTAGGATCATACTGATAGTGCGATAGGTGCTGGCTAGTCCCTACTTCTACCCATCTGTTTAATTTGTAACTAGAGCATGTATAAATAGGACAGAGTGCAGGCTAGGGGGCACAAATGTTCAGTCAAACGGCGACTCGGCGAGATTATTATTTTTCCGTCTATTTTGTAGGAAATTTCGAAATACAGCAGGTAACTAACAATGATCTGCGGTTGACTCATGCATACCATGTGGCGTTCCTCATGCACAAACGGTGCATGTGTTTGACGCTGTACCTACCCGTGCTCGTTGTCGCATGCATGAACGAGTGGAACTTTGCCTGGTTTACCTTTTCCATGGAGTCACGGTGTAGTATGGTCTCCATGCCTCGTGAGCTCGCACACTCTCGCCTCTGCAACACCGGCGATGTTGCAATTCGGCAAGCTTGCATCATCGGCCCTCCGCAACGTCGACGATGTTTCAGAAACAGAAAAATGCAACACCGGCAATGTTTCAGAAAATTGCAACACCGGTGATTTTTCAGAAACGCCCCAGTGACTTTGCAATCCGACGAGTCTTACATATATTGTGCCCCTATTACCATGTTTGCATTGCATGCCTTGATCATCGCTATTGCTATTACACGCCTTTGTGACCCATGCCTTGCATTATAAAGGGTCCACACTTTATATGTAAGTGTACGTGTATTTGCAAGTTCGGTGAAGACATCACTTATTATTGCCATGCGTCATTTGTGATAGATGATGCTTGTGTTGGGAGAGTTATTTGACCTATTATTCTTTATGTATGACTTCTTTCCAATGTAATTATGATGATTTTGCCATACTTTGCTTTGAAGATTGTGCTTTGTCTTGTGAATTGCTTATGCATACCATTTCTTTATATGAATACTTTGTGTATTGCATCTCCCATGATGACTATTTTCTCTTTCCATTGCGTTGATGGCAACCATTTCCATGCTCTTCACATGTTTTTTCTTGCATGTTGTCAAATTACTCCATACATTGCCTCTCTCATATTGGATGATTGCTACTTGCTATGTATTGAGTGCAACAATGCCTTTATTCTTGAACATGAATGCCACATAGCTTTATCACATATGATTGGAGACTTTGACATGTTAGAGGTGAAGCATGCTTGCTTTCCTTCTTTGCACAATATGCATGATGCACATACTTGTCATGACATATGCCATGCATACTCCATATATTCATTGATCATGTTTTGCGCTAATGGTGACGGGTAAGAGAAGAGATGCATCATGATGGATGATGCATTTGTGTACCATGCATAAACATTCTTTACTTTGATTTGTGCATGTGTAGGTCTTGAGTTCTTGGTGACCGTCCAATACAGAATGGTCACACCAACTCTTTTCCATGGTAATGACGATCCCGATCCGAGGACGGATTTTTCCCAAGGGGAAGGAGATGGTGCAGGACACCCTAGTGTCATTACCATGGACTTGGCTCCATTGCCAAGGGACATGCGCATCACATATGATAAGGTGGACTCTATCCTTTATGTGTGTTTACTTGGTTCTCTTTTGGATGGTATACTACTTGACCCCCCCCCTTCATGCATGTATAGGTTTGTGCGGGTCTTCACGTGTCTTGAGGAGAGTGCAAGCACAAGAGGATGACAACACCATCCAAGAGGGAAGCGTGAAAGAGGCGACAAAAGAAGACGACTCAACAGATGAAGTGGTGCAAAAGCTGCACTTCCGATCTGCCAGTTCATGCAGAGAGCAACTACAGAGCCTCTGTTGTGACTGGACTGTCTGGTAGTGTGTCTACTAGCAGGATATATATATATATATATATATATATATATATAACAAGACCTCCAAATTGGAGAAGAACAATCCACGGTTGTCAAGGCCTCCTAATGGGAGAAGGATTCCCCAAGTGAATCATCAAGACCTCCGCATCCTTTGGATTGGGGAAGATCTACCTATCTCTCAAGATCCATCTCTCCTAGAGATTTAGATGAAATACCTTTGTATATTTTCCTTTGTAGTTATTGAATGCTTGAGATCCATCTCTTGCCTTTGTGGTCTGAGGTTACCTTTTTTCATCTTGTCCAATTAGTGTTTCTCTTGTGTTCTTCATGTTGTTCGTGATTTCCCCAACTCCACCTCCAATTTGTGAAGATCGGGCAAAATAGGGCTTGATTCTACATCAGCAACTCCGGCCACCTGGCACGCGCAAGATTAGACTACAAACATTAGGAGAAACTCTGCACATACTTGTTGACTCTTGATTTGAGGCCCCACCATGCAAAAACAACCATCAAGAATCAATACGCAACCTAGAAATGCTCAATGAGTAGTCCACATTCACACATGGTTGGTTTGTATCTATTCTCGATGGTTGGTTTGTATTAATTTTCCTTCGGAACTGACGAGGCAAATCAAATCTTTTGCCTCCATATAGAAATATTAATAAAAAATTAAACCAAGATCAATTGTTTTGGATTAAAAGAATTGGTATCGGTAGTGACCCCGTCATGGCTGGTTACATGTCTAGGATATGCCAGATGACATTGGGCAGATGAACACTTGGGCAACTTCACTTGCCATTGATGCAATACGCCCCTTGCCTTGCGAGTCACAAGTTCTGAATGTGTCGTTGAGTGGCAGCTCGACACATCTGAGCGAACTGCTTGAACTGAAATGAGCCCCAAATAAGCATCCCAGGACTGTGAACCGGCAGCGGTGGCGATGGTCTCGCCTCCTCCTTCCCCGATTTCGGCGGTCCCTGTGGCTAGCTCCCCATGCCGCCTCCGCGCGGCTTCCTCCCCTCCCCCCCGCCGTTTACCCCTCGTTCTGTTCTCCACGCCTCTACCCCCGCCAACAAGTTCTGGGCTCTTGGGTCCAAGGACTCGGACTCTGACCCCGGCTCTCCTCCTCTGCCCCTCGCCCTGCGCCTCCGGGTGTGCTGCCCGACGTCTCTGCTCTGATGCGTGCCGTAAATTCGCCCCCGACGGTTGTGGCTGCCCTGCCCCTGCTTCGCTGGCCGTGGATGCCTGGACTCGCATTTCGCGTATGCGCGTTGAGGTCCTCCGCCGTCTCCGGCCCGTGGCATTCTTGGTCCTGGGCGGTGTTGTGCACAGGTGTTGGACCTGGTTCCCCTCCCCCCTCCTCGGTTGCCTCCTCCGTTTGCGCTCCGTCGGTTTGCTCGCTGGCGGCCTCGCCGACGGCGGCCTGGTCGTCTGAAAGCCTAGATCTGGTGGTGCCCTCCGTGGTGGTGCTAGATCCTGGGCGTCGGGCCTCTGCGCCTCCCAGTGGGCCTGGTGGTCCTGGACCCCTCTCCCTTTCCAGTGTGTCGGATTTTCCCCTATTACCTCTTGTGGTTCTTGGGCCTCGGGTGGCCCATGCCCATCCCCACGCCCCCCCTCTGGCCCAACCCATCAGCCCCGGCCTAGCGCGGTCGGTGTATTTATGGGTTCCAAGGGGCACGCTCCCCCCCCCCATTTCTAGGGTTCCCAGCCTCTCTCTCTGACCTGCGTCGCCACCGCTTCCCCATCTGCGTCTTCTCTAGATCTAATCCTCCTCCGCCCCTCTCCCTCTCGTTCGAGGAGGTCATCTTGATGGACCGCTCGTGCGGCTCCTCCAGCGAGGCCTTGTCCGGCCAGAAGCGCCGGCGGGAGAGCTCTGTTGAGGGGGAGGTGGATCTGGAGTACGAAGCGGCCCTGCGCTCCAAGCTCCAGGCGGACCGTGCTCGGGCGGAGGGGGCCGCGGTGGCGCCTGGCGGCCCTTCGTCCCTTGGATCTGGCTCGGTGGTGGTTGGCCCCTCTGCTCGCCATGGTGGCTCTTCATCGCGTCCTTCGGATCCCTGGGAGGTGGCAGCCGCGATGAGTAAGGCTAGCTCTGCTGGCCCAACCTCGCGGCCCCCTCCTCCTCGCGACATTGCGGCCTCGTTGCAGGCTCCGGCACGGGCCCCGACGGCCTCTAGTGGTGGTCCTGGGTGTTTCATGCCTCGTGGCTCCTCTGGGGCAACGGGTCGCCGCCCCCCCTCCGGCGGTCTGGATCCTGCCTCTGCTTCCGGTCCCTGTGGTGACAGTATTCTCCCTCCGCCCCCCGCTTCGGCGCGCGCCCCTCCTCTAGCCCAAGTGGCCAACCCCACCCTCACCTGCTTCGCCTGCCACCGTCCTGGTCATTTTCAGTTGCGTTGTCAAAACCCGCCCTTCTGCCTCATTTGTAGAGAGGACGGCCACCTCACGGTCGATTGTCAAAACCGCCTCAAACCCCCCGCATTCGTGCATTACGACCTCGGACTTCCTGGATGTGCTTTCTTTGCTCTCAATCGCGAGGTCCCTCAAGTGGTTCCCATTCCTTCTCTTTCTAATGCTGGCATCATTTTAGTCAAGGACAAGAAAATCTCCCCCCAGGTTCTCCTTGATGAACTCCAACTATGGGACGATGGTGGATAGGATAGGCAGATCTGCCAATTATCTGAGTATGAATTTGCTGCAATTTCCCCCTCTAAAGTAAGCTTGTGGATGATATCTTCGTGCACCAATTTCACCCTTCCCCTCAACCAACTTGTCGTCTCTGTCAAGGCCGCTTCCAATGGTTCCAAAGCCATATCACCTCTGTTTGATGTTTGGGTCCTCATCGATGACGTCCCTCCTACACTTCACTCTCCAGCCTTTCTTATGGCATTCGGTGTTCTTATTGGCAAACCAATTGAGGTCTATCAGGAGTCTCTACTTATCTTGGGCCCGGCGCGGTTGCGGGTCTGATGTGTTGATCCTCATTGCATCTGCGGCTTGGTTGATGTCTTCCCTTCTTCTGGTGGATTCCGTCTTAGGGTCTGGGTCAAGGGCGATGCTGCTCTAGTGTCGCCCCACCCCCACCCCTCGGCCGACCTCGGGCAATGATGATAGAGATGACAAGGATGAGGATGGTCTGCCAGATGACTCGAACCCTGGCACTGAGCACCGTTTTACTCAGTCAGAGTGGGATGGGCTGTCTCCTGAAGATCGTGACTTGCTTAAGGATAATGCTCCGGTGGGGGGTGGGAACAAGGATGTGATGAAGGACGCCGGTAGGGGGGTTGCTGCTTCTGATGGAGCGAGGGGCACTCCTTTCTCTGGTGTGTGCTCCAACCTCCCTGCCCACCCTGCTTCTTCCTCCCTTTTCGGCATTGAAGATCTGCCCCCGTCCGCCCCCTTGTCCAAGAAGAAGAAGAAGTCGTCTGTCAAGAAATTCTCCGTGCGATGCAGGGCCTCTAGTGATTCCAAGTAGTCTGCGGCAGGGCTTTGCCGCAGGCTTGATGCTGATTTGAGTGCGGCTTCGGGTCCTTCGTCTGCGGTTGCTTCTCCCTGTCGTGCCCGCCCCGCACCGGTGCGCTCTCCTGCTTCCACCGCTTGCAAGAGCTGTCGTGTCCCCAACAGTGGCGAGCGGGTGGCCGACCGGGTGGTGCGACGCCCTGCGGCCAGAGATCTTCCCCCTTCAGGTACACTGCCATGTTCTCCTCCCCCTCCTCCTCCCGTTTCTTCTCCTGTTCGGTTAGTTCTCCCGTCGCACTCCAATGACCATCTTTTGCATATTTTAAAGGACGTAGGCATCTCTTTTGACCCTAGTTTTGGTTCTCCGTCTACCTTGTTGGATGTTGTTCGGGCAAATGAACTGGCCCAGGCGGATATTGCCAGGGCCACGGAAGCCGCCTCTCGGGTTGGTGCCTCACCAGTTGTGGCCGGTGGGGCCGAGGTGGCACCTGAAAGGGATCAGGTGTCCACCGCTGCACCTCGGTGTGGGGCAGGCAAACGTGCTAAATCCTGCATTGCCCCATGCAGGTTGAGTCTTTGCATAAAAAACCTTTCCCTCTGATGAAGGCTTTATTTTGGAATATTAGAGGTTTCAGCGCTAGGGGCCGCAGGGACCAGCTCAAAGATCTTGTTCGGTCTGAGAACATTGACATCATTGGACTTGTAGAAATGCTTAAATCTTCCTTCTCTCCTAATGAACTTTCTGCCGCTACTGGGATTGATAGGTTTGACTGGAATTTTTTGCCTTCTTCAGGCCACTCGGGTGGAATTCTTATTGGTACCAACAGAGACATGTTCGATTTTGTGGCCTTCGACCATGGCATTTTTTGGACTAGCACAGTAGTGTCTCATCGCTCCCTCAATATGCTTTGGGAAGTCATGGTTGTTTATGGCCCGGCTGACCACTCCCTTTCTTATATTTTCTTGGACGAAATTCTGAATAAGATCGAATCTTGTGACCTCCCTTTTCTTATTGGTGGTGAATTTAACTTGATGCGCTCTCCTCTGGATAAAAACTCACCTAACTTCTCTTGGTCGCTTGCTGACGCGTTTAACAATTTTATTTGTGACTCTGCAATCCGCGAAGTGCCTAGGGTGGGTGCCCGCTTCACTTGGACGAATCATCAAACGACTCCTATTAGATCTGTTCTTGACCGCGTGTTCATTTGTCCCAGATGGGACTCCTTGCTCCCTCGGGCCGCTCTTCGGGCTCTGCCCAATGTGGGGTCTGACCATGCACCCCTGATTCTTGATGATGGGATCCGCTCCTTCTCTTCTTCGCGGTTTCAATTTGATGCCTCTTGGCCCCTGGTTGATGATTTTGTTGATATGATTACGCATAAAATTTCTTCCTTCTTATCCTCTACTCGCCGCTCTTTTGGACTGATGGACAAATGGCACCAATGCTCGTATTTCCTCCGGAAATTCCTCCGTGGTTGGGCTAAGAACCACGTTGCTGAGTCAAGGCGTGACAAGGCTCAGCTTTCTGCTCGAATTGGCACTTTGGACGCGCGTGCGGATGGCCCTGGCCTCTCTCCCCATGAATGGCAGGCCCGATATGTTTTAGAGGAGGCCCTTTTGGCCTTGCACCACCAAGAGGAAATCTACTGGAGGCAAAGGGGCACCATTAACTGGACTCTCAAAGGCGATTCCCCTACTGCGTACTTCTTTGCCATTGCTAACGGTAGGCGTCACCATTGCATGATTGATAGCTTGATCATCAATAATGTCATGGTGTCTGATCACCCCCAGATCATGTCGCATGTGGCCGACTTCTTTTCGTCTCTCCTATCCGCTAAGCCCGAGGTGGGCTTTAGACTGGCTAACTATTTTTGGGCTTCACAGGAGAATGTTACTAGCGCTAAGAATGAGGCCTTATTGATCCCCCTCTCTAAGGATGATATTTTTGAAATGATTTGCTTCGCTAATTCTAATGCGGCCTCGGGCCCAGACGGTTTCTCCATCCCCTTCTTTAGGCAGTTCTCGCCCTAGCTGCGGGGCCTCGTCTAGGTTATCATTCAAGGCTTCTGGTTGGGTACAGTTGACATATCTCGGTTAAATTACGCTGTCCTTACTCTCATCCCTAAAGTTAAAGGGGAAGATGTGATCACTCAATTTAGACCTATAGACCTGATCAATAACTTCGCCAAGCTTTCGGCAAAAGGCTTTGTTACTAGGCTCTCCCCCATAGCTCATTGATAACCCACAAGTATAGGGGATCGGAATAGTTTTCGAGGGTAGAATATTCAACCCAAACTTATTGATTCGACACAAGGGGAGCCAAAGAATATTCTCAAGTATCAGCAGTTGAGTTGTCAATTCAACCACTCCTGGATAACTTAATATCTGCAGCAAAGTATTTAGTAGCAAAGTAGAATGGAAGTAATGGTAACGGTAGCAAAAGTAACAGTAGCAGTTTTGTAGTAATTGTAACAGTGGCAACGGAAAAGTAACTAAGCAAAGATCAATATATGAAAAGCTTGTAGGCATTGGATCAGTGATGGATAATTATGTCGGATGCGATTCCTCATGCAATAGTTATAACATAGGGTGACACAGAACTAGCTCCAGTTCATCAATGTAATGCAGGCATGTATTTCGAATATAGTCATACGTGCTTATGGAAAAGAACTTGCATGACATCTTTTGTCCTACCCTCCCATGGCAGCGGGGTCCTATTGGAAACTAAGCGATATTAAGGCCTCCTTTTAATAGAGTACCGGACCAAAGCATTAACACTTAATGAATACATGAACTCCTCAAACTATGGTCATGACCGGTAAGTATCCCGATTATTGTCACTTCGGGGTTAACGGATCATAACACATAATAGGTGACTACAGACTTGCAAGATAGGATCAAGAACTCACATATATTTATGAAAACATAATAGGTTCGGATATGAAATGATGGCACTTGGGCCCTAGTGACAATCATTAAGTATAGCAAAGTCATAGCAACATCAATCTTAGAACATAATGGATACTAGGAATCAAACCCTAACAAAAGTAACTCCATTACATGGTAAATCGCATCCAACCCATCACCGTCCAGCAAGCCTACGATGGAATTACTCACGCACGGCAGTGAGCATAATGAAATTGGTGATGGAGGATGGTTGATGATGACGATGACGACGGATTCCCCTCTCCGGAGCCCCGAACGGACTCCAGATCAGCCCTCCCGAGAGAGATTAGGGCTGGGCGGCGGCTCCTTATCATAAAACGAGATGAATCCTTCTCTCTGATTTTTTTCTCCCCGAACGTGAATATATAGAGTTGGAGTTGAGGTCGATGGAGCACCAGGGAGCCCACAAGGCAGGGGGCGCACCCAGGGGGGTAGGGCGCGCCCCCACCCTTGTGGACAAGGTGTGGCCCCCCTGGCCTTGATTCTTTCACCAGTATTTTTTATTAATTCCAAAAAATTCTCCGTGGAGTTTCAGGTCATTCCGAGAACTTTTATTTCTGCACAAAAATAACACCATGGCAATTCTGCTAACAACAACATTAGTCCAGGTTAGTTCCATTCAAATCATGCAAGTTAGAGTCCAAAACAAGGGCAAAAGTGTTTGGAAAAGTGGAGACATATCAACTCCCCCAAGCTTAAACCTTTGCTTGTCCTCAAGCAATTCGGTTGACAAACTAAAAGTGATAAAGAAAAACTTTTACAAACTCTATTTGCTCTTGTTGTTGTAAATATGTAAAGCCATCATTCAAGTTTTTAGCAAAGATTATGAACTAACCATATTCACAATAACACTTAGGTCTCATGTTTACTCATATCAATGGCATAATCAACTAGCGAGCAATAATAATAAATCTCGGATGACAACACTTTCTTAAAACAACCATAATATGATATGACAAGATGGTATCTCGCTAGCCCTTTCTGAGACCATAAAACATAAATGCAGAGCACCCCTGAAGATCAAGAACTGACTAGACATTGTAATTCATGGTAAAAGAGATCCAGTCATAGTCATACTCAATATAAATTAATAGTAATGCATGCAAAAGACAGCGGTGCTCTCCAACTGGTGCCTTTTAATAAGAGGATGATGACTCAACATAAAAGTAAATAGATAAGCCCTTCGTAGAGGGAAGCAGGGATTTCTAGAGGTACCAGAGCTCAATTTTTGAAACAGAGATAAATAATATTTTGAGCGGCATACTTTCATTGTCAACATAACAACCGAGAGATCTCGATATCTTCCATGCCACACACATTATAGGCGGTTCCCAAACAGAATGGTAAAGTTTATACTCCCCCACCACCAACAATCATCAATCCATGGCTTGCCCGAAACAACGGGTGCCTCCAACTAACAACAATCCTGGGGGGGTTTTGTATGCAATGATTTTGATTTGATTTGAGCATGGGACTGGGCATCCCGGTGACCAGCCATTTTCTCGTGAATGAGGAGCGGAGTCCACTCCTCTTGAGAATAACCCGCCTAGCATGGAAGATATAGACATCCTTAATTGATACATGAGCCATTCGAGCATGCAAGACAGAATTTCATTTGAGGGTTTAGAGTTTGGCACATACAAATTTACTTGGAACGACAGGTAGTTACCGCATATAGGAAGGTATGGTGGACTCATATGGAATAACTTTGGGTTTATGGAAGTGGATGCACAAGCAGTATTCCCTCTTAGTACAAGTGAAGGCTAGAAAAAGACTGGGAAGCGACCAACTAGAGAGCGACAACAGTCATGAACATGCATTAAAATTAATCAACACTAAGTGCAAGCATGAGTAGGATACAATCCACCATGAACATAAATATCGTGGAGGCTATGTTGATTTTGTTTCAACTACATGCGTGAACATGTGCCAAGTCAAGCCACTCAAATCATTTAAAGGAGGATACCACCCTATCATACCACATCACAACCATTTTAATAGCATGTTGGCACGCAAGGTAAACCATTATAAACTCCTAGCTAATTAAACATGGTATGAGCGACTATAATCTCAAATTGTCATTGCAAACATGTTTATTCATAATAGGCTGAATCAGGAATGATGAACTAATCATATTTACAAACACAAGATAGGTCGAGTTCATACCAACTTTTCTCAACTCAATCAGTCCATCATATATCGTCATTATTGCCTTTCACTCGCACTACCAAACGGTGTGTAAAATAATAATAGTGCACGTGCATTGGACTAAGCTGGAATCTACAAGCATTCTATTCAAGGGAGAACACAAGGTAATATGGGCTCTTGGTTAAATCAATAATAATGCATATGAGAGCCACTCAACACTTTCATCATGGTCTTCTCCTCTCGACCCCCAAAGAAAAGAAAAGAAATAAAACTATTTACACGAGAAAGCTCCCAACAAGCAAAAGAAGAACGAGAATTTTTTTTGAGTTTTCTTTTAATTACTACTACTACAGGCATGAAAAGTAAACTAGCTAGAAGCTATAGCTATTTTTTGTTTTTCTTAAGATTATTCAAACACACAAGAAGAAAGCGAGAAAAAGAAAAATAAACTAGCGTATTGGGATACCGACGATCGAGTCTTGGGCATGTAACGTACCGACTGACAAAGGGAATTGTATACGGGGTTTGATTGAATCCTCGACATCATGGTTCATCCGATGACATCATCGAGGAGCATGTGGGAGCCAACATGGGTATCCAGATCCCGCTGTTGGTTATTGCCCGAGAACCGTCTCGGTCATGTCTACGTGTCTCCTGAACCCGTAGGGTCTACACACTTAAGGTTCGGTGACGCTAGGGTTGTATGAATATGAGTATGCAGCAAACCGAATGTTGTTCAGAGTCCCGGATGAGATCCCGGACGTCACAAGGAGTTCTGGAATGGTCCGGAGGTAAAGATTTATATATAGGAAGTCTTATTTTGGTCGCCGGAAAAGTTTCGCACTTTATCAGTATTGTACCGGGAGTGCCGAAAGGGGTCCGGGGGTCCACCGGGGGGGGGGGGGGGTCCACCTGCCCCGGGGGGCCACATGGTATGTAGGGGGTGCGCCTTGGCCTATATGGTCCAAGGGCACCAGCCCCAAGAGGCCCATGCACCAAGAAGACTTGGAGAGGGGAGAGTCCAAAGAGGGGAAGGCACCTCCGAGGTGCCTTGGGGAGGATGGACTCCTCCCCCCCTCTTGGCCGCACCCCTTCCTTGGAGGAAGGGGCAAGGCTGCGCCCTCCCCCCTCTCTTGAGCCTATATAAAGGGGGGGGAGGGAGGGGTGGCCGCACCCATAAGCCCTGGCGCCTCCCTCCTCCCTGCAACACCTCCTCCTCCTTCCGTAGTTGCTTAGCGAAGCCCTGCCGAAGTTCTGCTGCATCCACCACCACGCCATCGTGCTGCTGGATCTTCATCAACCTCTCCTTCCCCCTTTCTAGATCAAGAAGGAGGAGACGTCATCCGCTCCGTACGTGTGTTGAACGTGGAGCTGCTGTCCATTCGGCACTAGGTCATCGGTGATCTGAATCACGGCGAGTACGACTCCATCAACCCTGTTCCATTGAACGCTTCCGCACGCGATCTACAAGTGGTATGTAGATGCAATCACTCTCCCATGACTCGTTGCTAGATGAACTCATAGATGGATCTTGGTGAAACCGTAGGAAAAATTTTAATTTTCTGCAACGTTCCCCAACAGTGGCATCATGAGCTAGGTCTATGCGTAGTTCTCTATTGCACGAGTAGAACACAATTTTGTTGTGGGCGTAGATCTTGTCAACTTGCTTGCCGCTACTAGTCTTATCTTGCTTCAGCGGTATTGTGGGATGAAGCGGCCCGGACCAACCTTACACGTACGCTTACGTGAGACCGGTTCCACCGACTGACATGCACTAGTTGCATAAGGTGGCTGGCGGGTGTCTGTCTCTCCCACTTTAGTTGGAGCGGATTCGATGAAAAGGGTCCTTATGAAGGGTAAATAGAAGTTGACAAAATCACGTTGTGGTTATTCGTAGGTAAGACAACGTTCTTGCTAGAACCCAATTGCAGCCACGTAAAAGATGCAACAACAATTAGAGGACGTCTAACTTGTTTTTGCAGCAATTGTCATGTGATGTGATATGGCCAGAAGTTGTGATGAATGATGAATGATATATTGTGATGTATGAGATCATGTTCTTGTAATAGGAATCACAACTTGCATGTCGATGAGTATGACAACCGGCAGGAGCCATAGGAGTTGTCTTTATTTTTGTATGACCTACGTGTCATTGAAGAACGCCATGTAAACTACATTACTTTATTGCTAAACGCGTTAGTCATAGAAGTAGAAGTAGTCGTTGGCGTGACAACTTCATGAAGACACGATGATGGAGATCATGGTGTCATGCCGGTGACAAGATGATCATGGAGCCCCGAAGATGAAGATCAAAGGAGCTATATGATATTGGCCATATCTTGTCACTACTTTATATAATTGCATGTGATGTTTATTATGTTTTATGCATCTTGTTTACTTAGAACGACGGTAGTAAATAAGATGATCCCTTACAACAATTTCAAGAAGTGTTCTCCCCTAACTGTGCACCGTTGCTAAAGTTCGTCGTTTCGAAGCACCACGTGATGATCGGGTGTGATAGATCCTTACGTTCACATACAACGGGTGTAAGACAGTTTTACACATGCAAAACACTTAGGGTCAACTTGATGAGCCTAGCATGTACAGACATGGCCTCGGAACACGGAGACCGAAAGGTCGAACACGAGTCGTATGGAAGATATGATCAACATGAGAATGTTCACCGACAATGACTAGTCCGTCTCACGTGATGAACGGACACGGCCTAGTCGACTCGGATCGTCTAACACTTAGATGACTAAGGGGATGTCAAATCTGAGTGGGAGTTCATTAAATAATTAGATGAACTTAATTATCATGAACTTAGTCTAAAATCTTTGCAAAATATGTCTTGTAGATCAAATGGCCAACGCTCATGTCAACATGAACTTCAACGCGTTCCTAGAGAAAACCAAGCTGAAAGATGATGGCAGCAACTATACAGACTGGGTCCGGAACCTTAGGATAATCCTCATAGCTGCCAAGAAAGCATATGTCCTTGAAGCACCGTTAGGTGACCCACCTGCTCTCCCAGCACTGCAAGACGATTTGAACGTTTGGCAGACACGTGCTGATGATTACTCCCTTGTTCAGTGCGACATGCTTTATAGCTTAGAACGGGGGCTCCAAAAGCGTTTTGAGCATCATGGAGCATATGAGATGTTCGAGGAGCTGAAACTAGTTTTCCAAGCTCACGCCCAGGTCGAGAGATATGACATCTCCGACAAGTTGTATAGTTGTAAGATGGAGGAAAATAGTTCTGTCAGTGAGCACATACTCAAGATGTCTGGGTTGCACAACCGTATGACCCAGCTAAATATTATCCTCCCTGATGAGGCGGTCATTGACAGAATCCTTCAGTCGCTCCCACCAAGCTACAAGAGCTTTGTGATGAACTACAATATGCAGGGGATGGTAAAGACCATTCCTGAAGTATTCTCTATGCTGAAGTCAGCAGAGGTTGAAATCAAGAAAGAACATCAAGTGTTGATGGTCAATAAGACCACTAAGTTCAAGAAGGGCAAGGGTAAGAAGAACTTCAAGAAGGACGGCAAGGAGGTTGTCGCGCCTAGTAAGCCAGTTACCGGGAAGAAGTCAAAGAATGGACCCAAGCCTGAGACTGAGTGCTTTTATTGCAAGGGGAAGGGTCACTGGAAGCGGAACTGCCCCAAATACTTAGCGGATAAGAAGGCCGGCAACACCAAAGGTATATTTGATATACAAGTAATTGATGTGTACCTTACCAGTACTCGTAGTAACTCCTGGGTATTTGATACCGGTGCCGTTGCTCATATTTGTAACTCACAACAGGAGCTGCAGAATAAGCGGAGATTGGCGAAGGACGAGGTGACGATGCGCGTCGGGAATGGTTCCAAGGTCGATGTGATCGCCGTCGGCACGCTACCTCTACATTTACCCACGGGATTAGTTTTAAACCTCAATAATTGTTATTTAGTGCCAAGTTTGAGTATGAACATTGTATCTGGATCTCGTTTAATATGAGATGGCTACTCATTTAAATCCGAGAATAATGGTTGTTCTATTTATATGAGAGATATGTTTTATGGTCATGCCCCGATGGTCAATGGTCTATTCTTAATGAATCTCGAACGTAGTGTTACACATATTCATAGCGTAAATACCAAAAGATGTAAAGTTGATAACGATAGTCCCACATACTTGTGGCACTGCCGCCTTGGTCACATTGGTGTCAAGCGCATGAAGAAGCTCCATGCTGATGGACTTTTAGAGTCTCTCGATTATGAATCATTTGACACATGCGAACCATGCCTCATGGGCAAAATGACCAGGACTCCGTTCTCCGGAACAATGGAGCGAGCAACCAACTTGTTGGAAATCATACATACCGATGTGTGCGGTCCAATGAGTGTTGAGGCTCGCGGAGGATATCGTTATGTTCTCACTCTCATAGATGACTTGAGTAGATATGGGTATGTCTACTTGATGAAACACAAGTCTGAGACCTTTGAAAAGTTCAAGGAATTTCAGAATGAGGTAGAGAATCAACGTGACCGAAAGATAAAATTCTTACGATCGGATCGTGGAGGAGAATATTTAAGTCACGAATTTGGTACACACTTAAGAAAATGTGGAATCGTTTCACAACTCACGCCGCCTGGAACACCTCAGCGTAACGGTGTGTCCGAACGTCGTAATCTCACTCTATTGGATATGGTGCGATCTATGATGTCTCTTACCGATTTACCGCTATCATTTTGGGGATACGCTCTAGAGACAACTACATTCACTTTAAATAGGGCACTGTCTAAATCCGTTGAGACGACACCGTATGAATTATGGTTTGGGAAGAAACCTAAGCTGTCGTTTCGAAAAGTTTGGGGATGCGATGCTTATGTCAAGAAACTTCAAACTGAAAAGCTCGAACCCAAGTCGGAAAAATGCGTCTTCATAGGATACCCCAAAGAAACCATTGGGTATACCTTCTACTTAAGATCCGAGGGCAAGATCTTTGTTGCCAAGAATGGATCCTTTCTGGAAAAAGAGTTTCTCTCGAAAGAAGTAAGTGGGAGGAAAGTAGAACTCGATGAAGTACTACCTCTTGAACGGGAAAGTAGTGCAGCTCAGGAAATTGTTCCTGTGATGCCTACACCAACTGAAGAGGAAAATAATGATGATGATCAAGGTACTTCGGATCAAGTTGCTACTGAACTTCGTAGGTCCACAAGGACACGTTCCACACCAGAGTGGTACGGCAACCCTGTCCTGGAAATCATGTTGTTAGACAACGGCGAACCTTCAAACTATGAAGAAGCGATGTCGGGCCCAGATTCCAACAAATGGCTAGAAGCCATGAAATCCGAGATAGAATCCATGTATGAAAACAAAGTATGGACTTTGACTGACTTGCCCGATGATCGGCGAGCGATAGAAAACAAATGGATCTTTAAGAAGAAGACGGACGCAGATGGTAATGTCACCATGTATAAAGCTCGACTTGTCGCTAAGGGTTATCGGCAAGTTCAAGGGATTGACTATGATGAGACTTTCTCTCCCGTAGCGAAGCTTAAGTCCGTCCGAATCATGTTAGCAATTGCCGCATACTATGATTATGAGATATGGCAGATGGACGTCAAAACGGCATTCCTTAACGGGCATCTTAAGGAAGAACTATATATGATGCAGCCGGAGGGTTTTGTCGATCCTAAGAATGCTAACAAAGTATGCAGGCTCCAGCGATCCATTTATGGGCTGGTGCAAGCATCTCGGAGTTGGAACATTCGCTTTGATGAAATGATCAAAGCGTTTGGGTTTATGCAGACTTATGGAGAAGCCTGCGTTTACAAAAAAGTGAGTGGGAGCTCTGTAGCATTTCTCATATTGTATGTAGATGACATACTTTTGATGGGAAATGATATAGAATTCTTGGACATCATTAAGGCCTACTTGAATAAGTGTTTTTCAATGAAGGACCTTGGAGAAGCTGCTTATATATTAGGCATCAAGATCTATAGAGATAGATCGAGACGCCTCATAGGTCTTTCACAAAGCACATACCTTGATAAGATTTTGAAGAAGTTCAAAATGGATCAGTCCAAGAAGGGGTTCTTGCCTGTATTGCAAGGTGTGAGATTGAGCTCGGCTCAATGCCCGACCACGGCAAAAGATAAAGAAGAGATGAGCGTCATCCCCTATGCCTCAGCCATAGGATCTATTATGTATGCCATGCTGTGTACCAGACCTGATGTAAACCTTGCCGTAAGTTTGGTAGGAAGGTACCAAAGTAATCCCAGCAAGGAACACTGGACAGTGGTCAAGAATATCCTAAAGTACCTGAAAAGGACGAAGGACATGTTTCTCGTTTATGGAGGTGACGAAGAGCTCGTCGTAAAGGGTTACGTCGACGCTAGCTTCGACACAGATCTGGATGACTCTAAGTCACAAACCGGATACATGTATATGTTGAATGGTGGAGCAGTAAGCTGGTGCAGCTGCAAGCAGAACGTCGTCGTGGGATCTACATGTGAAGCGGAGTACATGGCAGCCTCGGAGGCAGCGCATGGAGCAATTTGGGTGAAGGAGTTCATCACCGACCTAGGAGTCATACCCAATGCGTCGGGGCCGATCAAACTCTTCTGTGACAACACTGGAGCTATTGCTCTTGCCAAGGAGCCCAGGTTTCACAAGAAGACCAGGCACATCAAGCGTCGTTTCAACTCCATCCGTGAAAATGTTCAAGATGGAGACATAGATATTTGCAAAGTACATACGGATCTGAATGTCGCAGATCCATTAACTAAACCTCTCTCGCGAGCAAAACATGATCAACACCAGAACTCTATGGGTGTTCGATTCATCACAATGTAACTAGATTATTGACTCTAGTGCAAGTGGGAGACTGTTGGAAATATGCTCTAGAGGCAATAATAAAAGCATTATTATTATATTTCCTTGTTCATGATAATTGTCTTTTATTCATGCTATAATTGTATTATCCGGAAATCATAATACACGTGTGAATACATAGACCATAACATGTCCCTAGTGAGCCTCTAGTTGACTAGCTCGTTGGTCAACAGATAGTCATGGTTTCCTGACTATGGACATTAGATGTCATTGACAACGGGATCACATCATTAGGAGAATGATGTGATGGACAAGACCCAATCTTAAGCATAGCACAAGATCGTGTAGTTCGTTTTGCTAGAGCTTTTTCAATGTCAAGTATCTCTTCCTTAGACCATGAGATCGTGTAACTCACGGATACCGTAAGAGTGCCTTGGGTGTACCAAACGTCACAACGTAACTGGGTGACTATAAAGGTGCACTACAGGTATCTCTGAAAGTGTCTGTTGGGTTGACACGGATCGAGACTGGGATTTGTCACTCCGTATGACGGAGAGGTATCTCTGGGCCCACTCGGTAATGCATCATCATAATGAGCTCAAAGTGACCAAGTGTTTGGTCACGGGATCATGCATTACGGTACGAGTAAAGTGACTTGCCGGTAACAAGACTGAACGAGGTATTGGGATACCGACGATCGAGTCTTGGGCATGTAATGTACCGATTGACAAAGGGAATTGTATACGGGGTTTGATCGAATCCTCGACATCGTGGTTCATCCGATGACATCATCGAGGAGCATGTGGGAGCCAACATGGGTATCCAGATCCCGCTGTTGGTTATTGCCCGAGAACCATCTCGGTCATGTCTACGTGTCTCCCGAACCCGTATGGTCTACACACTTAAGGTTCGGTGACGCTAGGGTTGTATGAATATGAGTATGCAGCAAATCGAATGTTGTTCGGAGTCCCAGATGAGATCCCGGACATCACGAGGAGTTCTGGAATGGTCCGAAGGTAAAGATTTATATATAGGAAGTCTTATTTTGGTCGCCGGAAAAGTTTCGCACTTTATCGGTATTGTACCGGGAGTGCCGAAAGGGGTCCGGGGGTCCACTGGGGGGTCCACCTGCCCCGGGGGGCCACATGGGCTGTAGGGGGTGCGCCTTGGCCTATATGGGCCAAGGGCACCAGCCCCAAGTGGCCCATGCGCCAAGAAGACTTGGAGAGGGGAGAGTCCAAAGAGGGGAAGGCACCTCCGAGGTGCCTTGGGGAGGATGGACTCCTCCCCCCCTCTTGGCCGCACCCCTTCCTTGGAGGAAGGGGCAAGGCTGCGCCCTACCCCCTCTCTTGCGCCTATATAAAGGGAGGGGAGGGAGGGATGGCCACACCCATAAGCCCTGGCGCCTCCCTCCTCCCTGCAACACCTCCTCCTCCTTCCGTAGTTGCTTAGCGAAGCCCTGCCGAAGTTCTGCTGCATCCACCACCACGCCATCGTGCTTCTGGATCTTCATCAACCTCTCCTTCCCCCTTGCTGGATCAAGAAGGAGGAGACGTCATCCGCTCCGTACGTGTGTTGAACGCGGAGGTGCTGTCCGATCGGCACTAGGTCATCGGTGATCTGAATCACGGTGAGTACGACTCCATCAACCCCGTTCCATTGAACGCTTCCGCACGCGATCTACAAGTGGTATGTAGATGCAATCACTCTCCCATGACTCGTTGCTAGATGAACTCATAGATGGATCTTGGTGAAACCGTAGGAAATTTTTTAATTTTCTGCAACATTCCCCAACACCTCGTGGCCAGGTGGTTGCCCCCTCTGGCGTGTTCTCGGTGCCAATAATTCTTAAATATTCTAAAAAAAATTATATTTCATTTTCAGGACATTTGGAGAACTTTTATTTTCGGGGTATTTTTCATTGCAAGGATAAATCAGAAAACAGACAGAAAAAAATACTATTTTTCCTTTATTTAATCTAAATAACAGAAAGTAAAAGGAGGGTACAGAGAGTTGTGCTTTCTAACTTCTTCCATCTCATGCTCATCAAAAGGAATCCACTAACAAGGTTGATCAAGTCTTGTTAACAAACTCTTTTCGAATAACATGGAACCGGAGAAATTTCGAAAGGGTTACCTCAACGGGGATATGTACATCCCCAATAATAAGAATATCATATTTCTTCTTGACAGTAGGAAGAGGAAATTCAAAACCTCCAATAATAATCGATGGAATTTTTCCAATAGAATTGATACTGTGAACTTGAGGTTGTTTCCTCGGAAAGTGTACCGTATGCTCCTTACCATTAACATGAAAAGTGATATTGCCTTTGTTGCAATCAATAAGAGCCCCTGCAGTATTCAAAAAAGGTCTACCAAGGATAATCGACATACTATCGTCCTCGGGAATATCAAGAATAACAAAGTCCGTTAAGATAGTAATGTTTGCAACCATGATAACCCACAAGTATAGGGGATCACAACAGTTTTCGAGGGTAGAGTATTCAACCCAAATTTATTGATTCGACACAAGGGGAGCCAAAGAATATTCTCAAGTATTAGCAGCTGAGTTGTCAATTCAACTACACCTGGAAACTTAGTATCTGCAGCAAAGTGTTTAGTAGCAAAGTAATATGATAGTGGTGGTAATGGTAACAAAAGTAAAGACAACAAAATTAATGTTTTTGGTATTTTGTAGTGATTGTAACAGTAGCAACGGGAAAGTAAATAAGAGAGAACCAGTATATGGAAAACTCGTAGGCACCGGATTAGCGATGGATAATTATGCTGGATGTGGTTCGTCATGTAACAATCATAACATAGGGTGACACTGAACTAGCTCCAGTTCATCAATGTAATGTAGGCTTTTGGCCTAAGTTGGTTTATTGCCAGGGATAGCCTGACGGATACCAGTAGGTGAAGCTGGGGTCATACTGTGACGAAGAAGGCTCCGGCTACCACTGGCTGGCAACCTCCTCTGGATCCCAAGAATAAACAGATAGTCGTGGAGGCTCATCTTGTGGCTCCGGTTCCAAGGCTGGTGCAGGATTTCGATAGGCTTGAATAGTGTCAGTGTTCTGGGAACGGGGGTCCCCAGACTTGCCTGTCTGCGGCCTATGGCGTGGCTCAAAGGGGCCCCAGCATAGCGCATCTTCATCAACACAAGCTCAAGACCCTCGCGAGGGGCCAAGCCTCGCAGGGCGGACGACAAGGAGCTTCCTCAGGCACAGCCTCATCAGGCTGGCTCACGAGGAGGCGGAGAATTCAAGGCGGGGTACCTCGCGAGGTGCCCATGACACAAGCCATGACGACCAAGGGCGCCAGCCGGGCGCCATCCAGCGCAGTGTCCTCCTTTCCTCTTTGGTGCAAGAGGAGCAAGCGCAGGCGAGAGCATCAAGCAAAGGCATCCATTTTGGTGCAACAAGACCAAGACCAGTCCAACGGCAGGATGGAGGTCACCGTGGAGCCCAAGCAGGCGTCACCACTAGAGCCTTTGGCAGGCGAGGACCAACTTTAGTCAGGATAGGTGTACCCGTTGTTCCCCTTCAAAATGGCCAATTGTTGGCGCCCTTCCCGCTCAATATTTGGGAAGAGGCCCAGGGCCTTTGGCTATAAATAGGACTAGTCACCCCCAGGGTAGAGGCATCTGGTATCTGGCATACATCTAGAATAGAAAGAGAGAGAGATAGGGCGACTGAACTCCTCCTAGCAGTTCATCACACCAGCCAAGAATAGACCCTCGCGAGGCTGTTCTTCCTTGTATTGTTCATCATCAACCCAAGAGGCAATCCACCACACCACACACTGGAGTAGGGTATTACACCACAATGGTGGCCTGAACCAGTATAAACCCCGTGTCTTTGTGCCGATTCTTTCGTAGTTTAGATCCTAGCGATTCAGCGAGGAGCAGGTAGACAAAGGGCGTAATCTCCGTGCGCACCCCAGTGTTCGAACCTCAAGGGTCTGCCGGAACCCGAAATCTGACATTTGGCGCGCCAGGTAGGGGTGCACCGGGTCCACCTTCTGCCACTTTGCGTCCCGTCGCTTCGTCATCACCATGTCCGGCGACCAGGCGGGCAACCCTGCCCCCTGGGCGGCTTGGCCCGCCCGCGCAGAGCCGCTCGCCCTGGGCGACCCAACGCCTTAGGCAGCTCGTGGTCCGCAGGGCGCTGCGGGCCGCGGGGCGACGCAGACAGGCCCTGACAGCTCTCACACTGCGACAGACGCGGTCAGCAACAAGGGCCTCCAACCACGCCGCGGCCACGACGCCGTACACTCGCCGGGAGCAGGCGAACTCAAGGGCCGCGCTCACGGTGGCCCGAGAGCTATTGCAGTGCAGGCTGATGGAAGGCGGCCGCGACGTGCTGCTAGAGCGGGTGGCAGAGCTCCTGGGCTTCGCCGCCTCGGGAGCTCACCCCTTCTGCACTCAGCTCCCGTCTCAGGCCCAGGGCAGCATGCGCGGGGGCCCCACGCGTGCACACGGGCCCCAAGGCTACCCCGACACCAATGAAGCCGTCAGCACCGGGCCAACGACAGCACTGACTCCGCTCCCCGCCAGCGAAGAAGGACTCGTCATAGCCCACGGCCCCAGTGGGCCACCGCGCTACCACCCCCAGGTTGGCACATCAAGCAGAGCTGCATGGCACGCGGAGCACTATGGCGTGACCTTCGGGATGACGGCCCCAGAAGAGTACGTGCCTCACATGATGGACCAAGGGCACCCGCGCTAGGGCGAACAAGGCTCGCTCCTCAGCCCAAGCTGGGGGGACGAGGCGCCAGAAGCTGAGCTCTTCCAGGAGTCCCGGGACGGCCCCACTAGCCACGCTGGAAGCGACGATTATCGGGTACCACTAATTCCTCAAGAGCCGGCATACGCTAATCATGGGTCGTAGGAGGTGTAGGTCGCCACAACGAGCAGCTGCCCTGCTCCTGCAGTCTCCTACCCCTCAGGAGGAGGGCATCAGGGGCTGCAGGGGAGGGGCCGGGATCCGACATCACCACCATGGCGTTCAGAGCAAGGCGTTCCCAGGAGGTAGGCCCTCCGCTGGGGAGGTGCCTCAGGGCCTACCCCTGGCGGAGGACCTGTGGTCGTCGGGGGAACCGCTGGTGACCGCTCTACCCCATCGGCGGCGTCTTGGTTTCCGGTCATCGTTGATGGCACTAGAGTGTGGAGCAAGGAGGGGCCCTCGTCTGGCGATATGAAGCAAGGCCGGTACCTGTGAAGAAGGTCCAGTGCCTGTGAAGCTCGCCGCCCCGTGACACTCACGTAATAATGAGTGGGGCTGTACACGCCCCGGAGTCTCATGGGTGCCGGCCTCAGGCCCTAGGGCTCCCTCCCACGCCCAGTGGCAACACTTAGCTCCACGCTGGTGAGAAGACGTCCAAGACTAGACTAGGTGCCGGATGCGGCCTTTTGTTTGCTTTCATTGCTTTTCCCTTGGTTGTTGCTTTCCCCCGCTGGATTTAAGTTGGATTCGAATTTGAGATTTGCGTGTGTTCGGGGAAGGGGTGCTTAGTCTCGTTCGAGCAATCTCTCGCGTTCCGGTTACGGCCTCGCCACAGCTGCCTCCCCTTGTGAGCCCCTCGCGAGTCGGGTCTGGCCTAGCTTGCGTGCAGCCCAGACTGCCGCCGTCATATCCTCTCAGGAGGTTTTTTCACTGCAGATCCTACGGATTCGGTCAGGAGGCATTCGAGACACCACAGCCTCCCACAAGTTATCTCAGGGCCCGCACGGGACAAAGGTAAACTAGCCAGCCGGTTCGTCACCTAGCCAACCACTTGGTGCGGGCATATGGGCGATACAACGTCCACTAGTACGCTGAACATAAGCTTTACATGAGGGGCATCCCCTCCCAAAATGCTCTTACAACCGTCAGGTCGAAAGCCTGAGTTCTATTCATGCAGGGTAAGGAAACAGGAACAATGCACGGTCAGTCGGATAAATCCCCCAATGCATCCTCAGGAACACCACCCAAACTGTCGCTGGCGTCGCTGGCCTCGCCATCGCCCTCTGCGTTGTCGTCGGTGGTGTCAGGACCGTTCACCATGCCGCCCTCGTCGGCGGCCACGATTGCGTCATCGTCATCTGAAGTGAAGGCCCTGACAAGAGCGTCCATGTTGTCTTCCACCCAGTCCGCCAGGTCACCCCGGACGGCCTGGGGAATTGGGGCGATGGCGGTGTCGAAGTCGAAGTGAGGATCCATGTTCTGGAGATGGCTGAAGACGCGGGAAAAGGCGCGCCCGAGCAGGGCGCGGCTGCTCTCCTCCACCAACATGTTGGCCCTGACTGACCGCGGCTCCAGCTGCGGCACGATGTCGGTGAAGAACTGAAGGTTGACGGCGTAGTTGATTGCGTGCGGCTCGCCAATGGCCACCTCGCAGATGTTGCCCAAGGCCGTGTTGGCTCTCTCCCGAAGCGTGGTGAGCATGGGGGTGTGCTCATGTTCCAGGAGCCGCTGTTGACGTATCTCATCCGCATTCTCGCACGCAACAGCCTCAGCCTCGTCCACCCGTTGGCGAAGAAGAAGCACCTCGGCACGGTAAGTAGTTGACTCCCCCTGCGCCACCTCAAGTGCGGCCCGCAAAGCGTCGACCCGCCGCATTGCTTCCTCCAGCTTGGCCCTCAGAAGGTGGTCCTACCTTCAGCCTCGATCCGGATCAACTCCAGCCTCTCCTCGAACTCGCGCCCAAGGTTCAGGCGCGCCGTCGCCACCCGATGTCCGACCTCCTCCGAGACGCGGGTCTCCCGCGCGGCGACATCGTCCTCCACCCGTGTCACCGAGCGCTTCCTCATCTCCAGGCGCTCGTACTCGCATGCACGCTCAGCGGCTTCCAGCGCCAACGCCTCCTCATGCTTCTGGAGCTCCGCCGGGTCGCCGGAGACCACCTTCATCGACGCAACGGCCACCTCACGCAGCTCCACCTGCTCCTCCAATAAGCGGCACTGGGCCAGGAGTTCCCGTGCCCGCTCCTCCGTGGCCTCTCGCCGCCGGTCAGCTTCTCGGGCTTCTTCGATGGCCCGGGAACACACCTCCCGAGAGGCCGCCAGCGACGCCTTGGCCTCCTCATCGTCGAGATCGCGCTGACAGCGCGCGAGGGCGACAGCCGCCTCCAGCTCGCGCCTCTCCCCAACCAGGCGCAGGCCTTTGGCCTCAAGGCGCGCGTCTTCATCAGCAAGCTCTTCACCAAGCAGGCTCACCGCGTCAGCCGCCCTCCGAAGGAACCCTTGGCGAAGAGCGCGACGCTCCCGGGCGCGCTCAAGTACGTCTTCCACGCCATCATCCGCCCGAAGCAAGCGCCGGGGGGCGCGGATCAGCGTTCCCCCTCCGGGCAGGGGGCTGGGGGCTGGCACCCTTGAGGCGACCGGGCACGCCTCGCCAGAAGCCCTGCCTGGAGCCAGTTCATCCCCAAGTGAAGAACGCTGGGAGTACCCCAGCCAGCCACGGTCCACGACCAGACGAGAAGCCCACGGCAGGCTGGCTATGCCCCGAGAAGGCCCGCGAAGGAAGGTCGCGAGGCGCACGGGGCCGCGTTGCGCCTCGCGATGGTTCATCTCTCCAACCGGCCTCACCACAAGGGCTCTACTGCTCGGAGCAACCAGAGACAGTGGAGAAGGCA
>NC_057813.1:457857431-457892873 GCF_018294505.1 Triticum aestivum | reverse complement strand
GGAAGGAAGGGCCTTGCGGAGCATGGATCAGGAAGGGCAACAGAAGAATCTGGGGCTAGGAAGGGAGAAGGCTTACTCATCGATGGTGAAGTACTTTCTGTGCTTCAGCAGGCGACAAGGGTAATCGTCGCCGAGGGCCTCCCTTCTCTTCTGGAGGGCCTCAAAGTCCACGCGGAAGCGGCCCAAGAGTTGAGCGCAGGGGTCAGCCCATGACGAGGAGGAAACGTCAAGATGACCCGCGTCAGGGGTGTCTGCCTGAGGCGCGCCGCCGGTCGCCTCACCGAGAAGAGCAGCTGGGGCCTCGGAGGCCTCAGCTGCGGGCGCAGCAGGTGGCAGCTCGCCGCCCTCGGCCCCGGCAGCACGGGCCTCAGGGGCCACTCCCTCATGAGCGCTGCCCGGTGCTGTCACCTCGGCGGGGGCACCCTCGGCCTCCGGAGGCTCATGCCTCCCTACTCCGCCACTTGAGGAAGAGTCGCCTCGGCCAACTGGAAGGGTGGCCACCGTCACTGGATTCTTGTGAGGCCCCTGGAGGCCAGCGGGGCGCGGTCCCCATTCGTCAAAGACGGGCATCTGATTCACAAAGTCTCTCCTACCCGAGCAGAGGTAAAGCAAGCCCCCCCCTTGCTGGATGCTGCCAGGGTTGGGGTCCCCCGTCAGGACCAAGAGCACCTTCCTCAACGCTTCAGGCGTCAGGTCCTCTTCCTGGAGCCTCATATGATCCCCGCGCTCGCTGAAGGACCACATGCGGCGAGAGTGGCGCTGGAGAGGGGCGACACGGCATAGTAGGAACTCCTTCACCACCTTGGGCGCCATCACGTCAAGCGATCTCAAGCACTCGAAGCAACGCTAGACGAAGAAGAGCAGGGGACTCGTGAGAGTCTCCTGAACCCAGCCTGGATTAGGGACAGCAGGCGAAGTCGGCTTCGACAACAGGGGGCTGGGCACACCCACGTCCACATACAGCCACCGCTCGCGGAACCCAGGCACAGGCGGAGGAAGACCAAAGTCAATCCCTGATGCCGTCGTCTCTGGCGCAGCAACGAAGCTCACGCACCCCGAGCATTGGGCGGGGTCGACAAGGTGCAGAGCGAAGAAGTGGCGCAACAAGGCGACCGAAGGGAGGATGCCTACCATGGCCTCACAAACGAAGGCGATGACTGCAAGAAGAGTAATAGAGTCAGGACCCAGATGCATCATGTGGATCTGATAGTGGGAGAGCACGGAGTTGAAGAAATCGGAAAAGGGGGGAATTAGCCCTGTCCACAGGGCGTCGACGAAATAAGGGACCTCGGTGATTATTCTGTCGATGGAGAAGCGAGACGTGGGCCAGGCCGTCGTCCTCCCGCATTCATTGAAGATGGTGGCCAGGGCCGAGCTGACCTTGCCTAAGCCCTCTCGATTGAGTACGATCGACCGATCCATGGCGGGGGCCGCCGCCGATGGCGAGTGAGGTGGAGGCATGGGTCCCTTCCCTCTTCCCTTCTTCGTCGGAGCCATGGCGATGGAAGGGGGGGAGGAAAGGTCCAAGATTGGCTTGGAAGCAGAAGCTGGAGTTCGAGAGGAGGAAGGACAGAGGGTGCTCGAGCAACGGAAAGGGGAGTGGCTGTGTACAACTGCAAGTCCGCCTAGCCTGGCACCAAATAAGGAGGCGTGGGGGAACAGTGCCACCCATGTCCAATCAACCGCCATGCGGCGCCCAAGGCCGCAGGCTGTTAGGGCCCGCGACGCTTCGCACTTGCCCTTTCGCCTCTCCGCTCGGCCAAGTCCGGGCGCGCCTTGGGCCCGAGGGCTACTATCAGCATTCTGGGAACGAGGGTCCCCAGACTTGCCTGCCTGCGTCCTGCGGCGTGGCTCAAAGGAGGCCCAGCACAACCCATCTTCATCAACACAAGCTCAAGACCCTCGCGAGGGGCCAAGCCTCGCGGGGCGGATGACAAGGAGCTTCCTCAGGCACGGCCTCATCAGGCTGGCTCACGAGGAGGCAGAGAATTCAAGGCGGGGTACCTCGCGAGGTGCCCATGACGCAAGCCATGACGACCAAGGGCGCCAGCCCGCGCAGTGTCCTCCTTTCCTCTTTGGTGCAAGGGGAGCAAGCGCAGGCGAGAGCATCAAGCAAAGGCATCCATTTTGGTGCAACAAGACCAAGACCAGCCCAACGGCAGGATGGAGGTCACCGTGGAGCCCAAGCAGGCGTCACCACCAGAGCCTTTGGCAGGCGAGGACCAACTTTAGTCAGGATAGGTGTACCCGCTGTTCCCCTTCAAAATGGCCAATTGTTGGCGCCCTTCCCGCTCAATATTTGGGAAGAGGCCCAGGGCCTTTGCCTATAAATAGGACTAGCCACCCCCAGGGTAGAGGCATCTGGTATCTGGCATACATCTAGAATAGAAAGAGAGAGAGATAGGGCGACTGAACTCCTCCTAGCAGTTCATCGCACCAGCCAAGAACAGACCCTCGCGAGGCTGTTCTTCCTTGTATTGTTCATCATCAGCCCAAGAGGCAATCCACCACACCACACACTGGAGTAGGGTATTACACCACAATGGTGGCCTGAACCAGTATAAACCCCGTGTCTTTGTGCTGATTCTTTCGTAGTTTAGATCCTAGTGATTCGGCGAGGAGCAGGTAGACAGAGGGCGTAATCTCCGCGCGCACCCCAGTGTTCGAACCTCAAGGGTCTGCCGGAACCCGAAATCCAACAAATAGCCGACCATGGAACGATGTGAGGACCTGCAGATAAGTTAAACAAAGAAGGAGTAGGCAAGGTAATAGTCTCAGGGTGATGTTTATCAAAGTATAATTTGTATTTGAGCTCCCCTTTGCGACTCTTAACAAGAAAGTCATGCGCTATCATACTCTTATAATCTAAATAAGCACGGGGTAGTGATGTTTCTTCTTTCTCCTCATGCCTAATAGGTATTTCAAAATGTTCAGCTAGGTGTGAAGCATAAATGCCTCCAAAGACGGGGCCCTTAGTACAGTTCAGACTTAACCGTCTAGCAACAATTCCACCCATACTAACAGAGTTATTGCGGTATAAACTATGGAATAAAATAATTACATCAGGAATACTAAGGTTCCCACAGTTTCCGCGTCCAATCAAGCAACGACTAGCAAATAAGGCAAAGTAGCGTAAAACAGGAAAATGTATGTTAGTGATCCTTGCATCAGAAACCTTCCTGGTTTCTCCCACAGTGGTAGTGTTAATAAAATCTTCTACTTCATTACGGTGGGGTTCATCTAAGGTTCCCTCAAAGGGTATTTTGCAAACCTCGCAGAATTCAGCTAATGTCATCACTTTAACAACATCATATAAATGAAATTCTACTGTTGGAGGTGATTTCTTAGGGAAAAAGTAGAAGTTTTGCACAAAAGTATTTGTGAGTAAGAGATACTGATGACGTTGGCCGCGGAGGAAGTCGGTGAGGCCGGCGTTCTCAATCAATAAATTGAAATCCTCATAAATCTTGGCTCTCCTCAAAAAGTCATTGGAAGGCCATTCACAGGGCCAGACCTCCGTGGTGCGAGGCAAATTAAATTTAGGCTTCTGCTCTTCTTCCTTTTGTTTTTCCTTCGAGCTTCGGCTCGACGAGCCCCTCAAAAGTCTCTTCATTATTTTCTGAAACAATCTGAAATTTTTAGTAACTTCAAATAAAAGTGAACCAACTTCAATAAAATTGATAGCAACAACTCCTACAAGTGCCTAGAGCCCGTATAAAGCATTGGAACTACTTGTAACCATATAATTTTGACATGCAAGCTCAAGAACATGGTCACCTATGCAGCACAAATTTGCAATGAATAAAGCACTAGAACAAAAACTAATTGGACCAATGGAGGAGTCACATAACAAGGAACAATCTCCCAAAGCAGTTTTGCGAGAGGTGCTTTGAGCAAGGAGATCGAAAATCACAGCAACGGGGCTGGAACTCGTGCTTGAGTTGGTTTTTTGTGTTTGTGTGAGGCAGAGGAGGAAGATGGGTGCAGGAATAAGTGGAGGAGGGCCACCGTGGGCCCACGAGGCAGGGGGGCGCGCCCAGGGGGTAGGGCGCGCCCTCCACCCTCGTGACCAGGTGGCAGCTCCTCCCGTGGTGATTTTTGCACAGTAAATCCTCAAATATTCCCAAAAAAATCATATTAAATTGGCATGGCATTCTGAGGACTTTTATTTTCGGGATATTTCTTTATTGCACGGATAAATTAGGAGACAGGCAGAAAATACTATTTTACTTTATTTCACTAAATAACAGAAAATGTAAAGAGGGTACAAAAGGGTGTGCTTCTAGTTTCATCCATCCCATGCTCATAAAAAAGAATCCACTAACAAGGTTGATCAAGTCTTGTTAACAAACTCATTCCGATAATCATGGAACCGGAGAAATTTTGAGTAGCACTAAGTTACCTTAACGGGGATATGAAAATCCCCAACAATAAGAATATCATACCTTTTCTTGACAGTAGGGAGAGGAAATTCAAAACCTCCAAATATAATCGATGGAATTTTTCCAGTAGAGTTGATACTATAAACTTGAGGTTGTTTCCTCGGAAAGTGTACCGTGTGCTCATTGCCATTAACATGAAAAGTGACATTGCCTTTCTTGCAATCAATAACAGCCCCTGCAGTATTAAGGAAAGGTCTTCCAAGAATAATAGACATACTATCATCCTCTAGAATATCAAGAATAACAAAGTCCGTTAAAATAGTAATGTTTGCAACCACAATAGGCACATCCTCACAAATACCGATAGGTATAGCAGTTGATTTATCAGCCATTTGCAAAGATATTTCAGTAGGTGTCAACTTATTCAAGTCAAGTCTACGATATAAATAAAGAGGCATAACACTAACACAGGCTCCAAGATCACATAAAACAGTTTTAACATAATTTCTCTTAATGGAGCATGGTATAGTAGGTACTCCTGGATCTCCAAGTTTCTTTGGTATTCCACCCTTAAAAGTATAATTAGCAAGCATGGTGGAAATTTCAGCTTCAGGTATCTTTCTTTTATTAGTAATGATATCCTTCATATACTTAGCATAAGGATTTGTTTTGAGCACATCAGTTAATCGCATACGCAAAAAGATGGGTCTAATCATTTCAGCAAAGCGCTCAAAATCCTCATCATCATTTTTCTTGGATGGTTTCAGAGGAAAAGGCATGGGTTTCTGAACCCATGGTTCCCTTTCTTTACCATGTTTCCTAGCAACAAAGTCTCTTTTATCATAACGTTGATTCTTTGATTGTGGGTTATCAAGATCAACAGCAGGTTCAACTTCTACATCATTATCATTGCTAGGTTGAGCATCATCATGAACATTATCATTAACATTATCACTAGGTTCATGTTCATCACCTGATTGTGTTTCAGCATCAGAAATAGACATATCATTCGGATTCTCAGGTGGTTTAGCAATAGGTTCGCTAGAAGTTTGCAAAGTCCTATCATTTTTCTTTTTCTTCCTCTTAGAAGAACTAGGTACATCAATATTATTTCTCTGAGAATCTTGCTTGATTCTCTTAGGGTGGCCTTCAGAATACAAAGGTTCCCGAGTCATTCTACCAGTTCTAGTAGCCACTCTAACAACATAGTCATTTTTCTTACTATTCATTTCATCAAGCACTTCTTTCTGAGCTTTAAGTACTTGTTCTACTTGAGTGGTAACCACAAAAGCATGTTTGCTAACAAGTTTAAGTTCACCTCTAATATCATCCATATAATCACCCAAGCATTTAATCATATAAGCATCTTGTTTTAATTGTCTACCAAAATAAGCATTAAAGTCATCTTGCTTAAACATAAAGTTATCAAACTCATCCAAGCACTGACTAGCAATTTTAGTAGGAGGGACTTCAGCTTTATCATATCTATAGAGAATTTACCTTTACTACCTGTGTCGGGATATCGGGAGGTTCTTCAGTAGATGAGTAATTGAGATCATATACTTTTTCAACAGGCGGTAAATTAAGACCATGAATTTCTTCAATAGGAGGTAAATTCTTAACATCTTCAGCTTTAATACCTTTTTTCTTTCATAGATTTCTTTGCCTCTTGCATATCTTCGGGACTGAGAAATAGAACCCCTCTCTTCTTCGGAGTTGGTTTAGGAGTAGGCTCAGTAATTGGCTCAGGAGTTGGCTCGGGAGTTGGCTCGAGAGGTGCCCAATTATTTTCATTTGTCAACATATTATTCAATAGAATTTCAGCTTCATCCGGTGTTCTTTCCCTGAAAAGAGAACCAGCACAACTATCCAGGTAATCTCTGGAAGCATCAGTTAGTCCATTATAAAAGATATCAAGTATTTCAGGTTTCTTAAGAGGATGATCAGGCAAAGCATTAAGTAACTTGAGAAGCCTCCCCCAAGCTTGTGGGAGACTCTCTTCTTCAATTTGCACGAAGTTGTATATTTCCCTCAAAGCAGCTTGTTTCTTATGAGCAGGGAAATATTTAGCAGAGAAGTAATAAATCATATCCTGGGGACTTTGCACACAACCAGGATCAAGAGAATTAAACCATATCTTAGCATCACCCTTTAATGAGAAAGGAAATATTTTGAGTAAATAAAGGTAGCGCGATCTCTCATTATTAGTAAACAGGGCAGCTATATCATTTAACTTAGTAAGATGTGCCACAACAGTTTCAGATTCATAGCCATAAAAAGGATCAGATTCAACGAAAGTAATTATATCTGGATCAACAGAAAAATCATAATAATCCTTATCGGGAACACAGATAGGTGAAGTAGCAAAAGCAGGGTCGGGCCTCATTCTATCTCTAAGAGATTCTTTACTCCATTTAACTAGCAACCTCTTAAGTTGATATCTATCCTGGCAAGCAAAAATAGCTGCAGAAGATAACCCTTAGGAATAGTAGGCGTATTTTCATCATCACTATCATCATCCTATTCAGGTTCAATAATTTCTCTTTCTCTAGACCTAGCAATTTGCTCATCAAGAAATTCACCAAGGGGCACAGTAGTATCAAGCATAGAAGTAGTTTCATCATAAGTATCATGGGTAGCAGAAGTGGCATCATCAATAACATGCGAAATATCAGAATTCATAGCCGTAGCAGGTTTAGGTGTCGCAAGCTTACTTATAATAGAAAGAGAATCTAGTGCAAGGCTAGATGGCAGTTCCTTACCTCCCCTCGTAGTTGAGGGCAAAATAGTAGTTCGATCGTCTTTCAAGTTCTTCATAGTGTCCAGAAGATATAAATCCCAAGTGACTCAAAGAATAGAGCTATACTCCCCGGCAACAGCGCCAGAAAAAGGTCTTGATAACCCACAAGTATAGGGGATCGCAACAGTTTTCGAGGGTAGAGTATTCAACCCAAATTTATTGATTCGACGCAAGGGGAGTCAAAGAATATTCTCAAGTATTAGCAGCTGAGTTGTCAATTCAACCACACTTGGAAACTTAGTATCTGCAGCAAAGTGTTTAGTAGCAAAGTAATATGATAGTGGTGGTAATGGTAACAAAAGTAAAGACAACACAAGTAATGTTTTTGGTATTTTGTAGTGATTGTAACAGTAGCAACGGAAAAGTAAATAAGCGAGAACCAGTATATGGAAAACTCATCGGCACCGGATTAGCGATGGATAATTATGCCGGATGTGGTTCGTAATGTAACAGTCATAACATAGGGTGACACTGAACTAGCTCCAGTTCATCAATGTAATGTAGGCATGTATTCCGAATATAGTCATACGTGCTTATGGAAAAGAACTTGCATGACATCTTTTGTCCTACCCTCCCGTGGCAGCGGGGTCCTATTGGAAACTAAGGGATATTAAGGCCTCCTTTTAATAGAGAACCGGAACAAAGCATTAGCACATAGTGAATACATGAACTCCTCAAACTATGGTCATCACCGGGAGTGGTCCCGATTATTGTCACTTCGGGGTTGCCGGATCATAACACATAGTAGGTGACTATAGACTTGCAAGATAGGATCAAGAACACACATATATTCATGAAAACATAATAGGTTCAGATCTGAAATCATGGCACTCGGGCCCTAGTGACAAGCATTAAGCATAGCAAAGTCATAGCAACATCAATCTCAGAACATAATGGATACTAGGGATCAAACCCTAACAGAACTAACTCGATTACATGATCAATCTCATCCAACCCATCACCGTCCAGCAAGCCTACGATGGAATTACTCACGCACCGCAGTGAGCATCATGAAATTGGTGATGGAGGATGGTTGATGATGACGACAGCGATGAATCCCCCTCTCCGGAGCCCCGAACGGACTCCAGATCAGCCCTCCCAAGAGAGATTAGGGCTTGGCGGCGGCTCCGTATCGTAAAACGCGATGATTTCTTCTCTTTGATTTTTTTCTCCCCGAAAGCCAATATATAGAGTTGAAGTTGGCGTCGGAGGGCCACCAGGGGGCCCATGAGGTAGGGGGGGCGCCCGGGAGGGGGGGGGGCGCCCCCCACCCTCGTGGACAGGGTGTGGGCCCCCTAGTCTTCATCTTTGGCGAGGATTTTTTATTGTTTTTTTCTAAGGTGTTCCGTGGAGTTTCAGGTCATTCCGAGAACTTTTATTTTCTGCACATAAAACAACACCATGGCAATTCTGCTAAAAACATCGTCAGTCCGGGTTAGTTCCATTCAAATCATACAAGTTAGAGTCCAAAACAAGGGCAAAAGTGTTTGGAAAAGTAGATACGACGGAGACGTATCAAACCACAACAGGCACATCCTCACAAATACCGACAGGTATAACAGTTGATTTAGCGACCATTTGCAAAGATATTTCAGTAGGTGTCAACTTATTCAATTCAAGTCTACGATATAAAGAGAGAGGCATAACACTAACACCAGCTCCAAGATCACATAAAGCAGTTTTAACATAGTTTCTTTTAATGGAGCATGGTATAGTTGGTACTCCTGGATCTCCAAGTTTCTTGGGTATTCCACCCTTAAAAGTATAATTAGCAAGCATGGTGGAAATTTCAGCTTCTGGTATCTTTCTTTTATTTGTAACAATATCTTTCATGTACTTAGCATAAGGATTCATTTTAAGCATATCAGTGAAATGCATACGCAAAAAGATAGGTCTAGTTATTTCAGCAAAGCGCTCAAAATCCTCATCATCCTTTTTCTTGGATGGTTTAGGAGGAAAATGCATGGGTTTTTGAACCCATGGTTCTCTTTCTTTACCATGCTTCCTGCCACGTCTTGAGCTTGCGTTGGTTTTCCTTGAAGAGGAAAGGGTGATGCAGCAATAGTAGTGTAAGTATTTCCCTCAGTTTTTGAGAACCAAGGTATCAATCCAGTAGGAGGCTCCTCAAAAGTCCCACACACCTACACAAACAAACAAAGAACTCACAACCAATGCAATAAAGGGGTTGTCAATCCCTTCACGACCACTTGTGAAAGTGAGATCTGATAGAGATAGTATGATAAGATAAATATATTTTTGGTATTTTATAATATAGATTGGAAAAGTAAAGATGCAACTAAAAGTAGATGGAAAACTTATATGATAAAAGATAGACCCGGGGGCCATAGGTTTCACTAGTGGCTTCTCTCAAGATAGCATAAGTATTACGGTGGGTGAACAAATTACTGTCGAGCAATTGATAGAAAAGCGAATAATTATGAGATTATCTAGGCATGATCATGTATAAAGGCATCACGTCCGCGACAAGTAGACCGACTCCTTCCTGCATCTACTACTATTACTCCACACATCAACCGCTATCCAGCATGCATCTAGAGTATTAAGTTCATAAGAACAGAGTAACACATTAAGAAAGATGACATGATGTAGAGGGATAAACTCATGCAATATGATATAAACCCCATCTTTTTATCCTCGATGGCAACAATACAATACGTGCCTTGCAACCCCTATTGTCACCGGGTAAGGACACCGCAAGATTGAACCCAAAGCTATGCACTTCTCCCATTGCAAGAAAGATCAATCTAGTAGGCCAAACCAAATTGATAATTCGAAGGGACTTGCAAAGATAACTCAATCATACATAAAAGAATTCAGAGAAGATTAAAATATTTCTCATAGATAAACTTGATCATAAACCCACAATTCATCGGATCTCGACAAACACACCGCAAAAATAGTTACATCAAATAGATCTCCACAAGAGAGGGGGAGAACATGGTATTGAGATCCAAAAAGAGAGAAGAAGCCATCTAGCTAATAACTATGGACCCGAAGGTCTGTGGTAAACTACTCACAACTCATCGGAGAGGCTATGGTGTTGATGTACAAGCCTAATACGTCTCCAACGTATCTATAATTTTTGATTGATCCATGCTACTTTATCTACTGTTTTGGACTATATTGGGCTTTATTTTCCACTCTTATATTATTTTTGGGACTAACCTATTAACCGGAGGCCCAGCCCAGAATTGCTGTTTTTTTGCCTATTTCAGTGTTTCGAAGAAACGGAATATCAAACGGAGTCCAAACAGAATGAAACCTTCAGGAACGTGATTTTCTCACCAAACGTGATCCAGGAGACTTGGACCCTACTCCAAGAAGTGCCAGAGGCGGTCACGAGGGTGGAGGGCGCGCCCTCTTGGGCGTGCCCCCCTACCTGGTGGGCCTCCTGTTGCTCCACCGACGTACTCCTTCCTCCTATATATACCTACGTACCCCTGACAGATAAAAAAGGAGCCAAAAAACCTAATTCCACCACAGCAACCTTCTGTATCCACGAGATCCCATCTTGGGGCCTATTCTGGAGCTCCGTCAGAGGGGGCATCCACCACGGAGGGCTTCTACATCAACACCATAGCCCCTCCGATGAAGTGTGAGTAGTTTATTTCAGACCTTCGGGTCCATAGCTAGTAGCTAGATGGCTTCTTCTCTCTTTTTGGATCTCAATACAATATTCTCCCCCTCTCTTGTGGAGATCTATTCGATGTAATCTTCTTTTTGCGGTGTGTTTGTTGAGACCGATGAATTGTGGGTTTATGATCCAGTATTATCTATGGAAAATATTTGAATCTTCTCTGAATTCTTTTATGTATGATTGAGTTATCTTTGCAAGTCTCTTCAAATTATCCGTTTGGTTTGGCCAACTAGATTGGTAGTTCTTGCAATGGGAGAAGTGCTTAGCTTTGGGTTGAATCTTGCGGTGTCCTTACCCAGTGACAGAAAGGGTTGCAAGGCACGTATTGTATTGTTGCCATCGAGGATAACACGATGGTTTTTTTTATCATATTGCATGAATTTATCCCTCTACATCATGTCATCTTGCTTAAGGTGTTACTCTGTTTTTAACTTAATACTCTAGATGCATGCTGGATAGCGGTCGATGAGTGGAGTAATAGTAGTAGATGCAGAATCGTTTCGATCTACTTGTCTCGGACGTGATGCCTATATACATGATCATTGCCTAGATATGCTCATAACTATGCTCAATTCTGTCAATTGCTCAACAGTAATTTGTTCACCCACCGTAGAATACTTATGCTCTTGAGAGAAGCCACTAGTGAAACCTATGGCCCCCGGGTCTATTCTCATCATATCAATCTCTATCACTTTATTTATTTGCTTTGTTTTTACTTTGCCTTTTACTTTTCACTTTGCATCTCTATACCAAAAATACCAAAAATATTATTTATCATCTCTATCAGATCTCACCCTCGTAAGTGACCGTGAAGGGATTGACAACCCCTAATCGTGTTGGTTGCGAGTAGCTATCGTTTTGTGTAGGTACGAGGGACTTGTGCGTGGTCTCCTACTGGATTGATACCTTGGTTCTCAAAAACTGAGAGAAATACTTACGCTACTTTACTGCATCATCCTCTCCTCTTTGAGGAAATCCAACGCAGTGCTCAAGAGGTAGCAAGAAGAATTTCTGGCGCCGTTGCTGGGGAGGCTCACGCAAGCAAGTCAACCATACCAAGTACCCATCACAATCCCTATCTCTCGCATTACATTATTTGCCTCTCATTTTCCTCTCCCCCACTTCACCCTTGCCGTTTTGTTCGCCCTCTCTTTCCCTTTTGCCTTTTTCCTCGCCCATTTGTTTTCTTGTGTGTTGGATTACTTGTTGCCATGGCGCAAGATAATACCAAATTGTGTGATTTCTCGAATACCAATAATAATGATTTCCTTATTACTCCAATTGCTCCTCTTAATAATGATGAGTCTTGTGAAATCAATACTGCTTTGCTGAATCTTGTTATGAAAGATCAATTCGCTGACCTTCCTAGTGAAGATGCCGTTACTCATCTAAACAATTTTGTTGATTTGTGTGATATGCAAAACAAAGATACGGATAACAATATTGTCAAATTGAAGTTATTTCCGTTTTCACTTAGAGATCGTGCTAAAGTTTGGTTTTAATCTTTGCCTAAAAATAGTATTGATTCTTGGAACAAGTGCAAAGATGCTTTTATCTCTAAGTATTTTACTCCCGCTAAGATTATCACTCTTAGGAACGATATCATGAATTTTAAACAACTTGATCATGAGCATGTTGCCCAATCTTGGGAAAGAATGAAATTAATGCTTCGCAATTGCCCTACTCATGGTTTGAATTTATGGATGATCATACAAAATTTTTATGCCAGATTGAATTTCGCTTCTAGAAATCTTTTAGATTCGGCCGCGGGAGGCACGTTTATGGAAATTACGTTAGGAGATGCTACAAAATTGCTTGATAACATTATGGCTAATTATTCTCAATGGCACACCGAAAGATCTTCTAGTAAAAAAGTGCATGTTGTAGAAGAAATTAATGTTTTGAGTGAAAAGATGGATGAACTTATGAAGTTGTTTGCTCTTAAAAATACTCCTCTTGATCCCAATGATATGCCTTTGTCTACCTTGCTTGAGAATAATAATGAATCTATGGATGTGAATTTTGTTGGTAGGAATAGTTTCGGAAACAACGCGTATAGAGGGAATTTTAATCCTAGGCCTTATCCTAGTAATCCCTCTAATAATTATGGAAATTCCTACACCAACTCTTATGGAAATTTTAATAAGATGCCCTCTGAATATGAGAGTAGTGTTAAAGAGTTTATGAATTCACAAAAGAATTTTAATGCTTTGCTTGAAGAGAAATTGCTTAAAGTTGATGATTTGGCTAGGAACGTTTATAGAATTTCTCTTGAGATTGATTCTTTAAAGCTTAGATCTATTCCTCCTAAGCATGATATCAATGAGTCTCTCAAAGCCATGATAATTTCCATTGATAAGTGCAAGGAAAGAACCGCTAGGATGCGTGCTTCCAAAGATGCCTTTATTAAAGTGTGTTCTTCCAATTCCTATGAAAATCAAGATGAAGATCTAAAAGTTATTGATGTGTCCCCTATTAAATCTTTGTTTTGCAATATGAATCTTGATGAAACTGAATATGATCTTCCTTTACCTAGAAGGCGTTCTAAAAATTCGGAGTTTCTAGATCTTGATGATGAAATTGATGAAAGTGGGATTGAAAGAAATAAAAACCTAGATGTTGCTAAACCCACTATTTTGGATCTCAAGGAATTTAATTATGACAATTTCTCTTTGATTGGTTGTATTTCCTTGTTGCAATCCGTGCTAGATTCTCCTCATGCTTATAGTCAAAATAAGGCCTTTACCGAACACATTGTTGATGCTTTGATGAAATGTTATGAGGAAAAACTTGAGTTGAAAGTTTCTATCCCTAGAAAACTCTATGATGAGTGCGAACCTACTATTAAAATTAAAATCAAAGATTATGAGTTTTATGCTCTGTGTGATTTGGGTGCTAGTGTTTCCAATATTCCCAAAACTTTGTGTGATTTGCTAGATTTCCGTGACTTTGATGATTGCTCTCTAAACTTGCATCTAGCGGATTCTACTATTAAAAAGCCTATGGGAAGAATTAATGATGTTCTTATTGTTGCAAATAGGAATTATGTGCCCGTAGATTTTATCGTTCTTGATATAGATTGCAATCCTTCATGTCCTATTATTCTTGGTAGACCCTTCCTTAGAACGATTGGTGCAATTATTGATATGAAGGAAGGGAATATTCAATTCCAATTTCCCTTATAGAAGGGCATGGAACACTTTCCTAGAAAGAAAATAAAATTACCATATGAATCTATCATGAGAGCCACTTATGGATTGCCTACCAAAGATGGCAAAACCTAGATCTATCCTTGCCTTTATGCCTAGCTAGGGCGTTAAACGATAGCGCTTGTTGGGAGGCAACCCAATTTTATTTTGTTTCTTTGTTTTTTTTCTGTTTAGGAATAAATAATTCATGTAGCCTCTGTTTGGATGTGGTTTTATGTTTTAGTTAGTGTTTGTGCCAAGTAGAACCTATAGGATAACCTACGATGTTAGTTGATTTGATTCTGCTGAAAAACAGAAACTTTGCACGCACGAATATAATTTTGTTAAATCACAGGACGCGATTTTGGGTTGATTCTTTTTGCTGCTGTTCAATAGACAAATTTTCCAGGACTTCCTATTTTGGTAGAATTTTTAGAGTTCCGGAAATTTGCGTTAGTTACAGATTGCTACAGACTGTTCTGTTTTTGACAGATTCTGTTTTGCGTGTGTTGTTTGCTTATTTTGATGAATCTATGGCTAGTAAAATAGTTTATAATCCATAGAGAAGTTGGAATACAGTAGATTTAACACCAATATAAATAAAGAATGAGTTCATTACAGTACCTTGAAGTAGTCTTTTGTTTTCTTTCACTAACAGAGCTCATGAGATTTCTATTGAGTTTTGTGTTGTGAAGTTTTCAAGTTTTGGGTGAATTCTTTTGATGGATTATGGAACAAGGAGTGGCAAGAGCCTAAGCTTGGGGATGCCCATGGCACCCCCAAGATAATCCAAGGACACCAAAAAGTCAAAGCTTGGGGATGCCCCGAAAGGCATCCCCTCTTTCTTCTACTTCCATCGGTAATTTACTTGGAGCTATATTTTTATTCCCCACATGTTATGTGTTTTGCTTGGAGCGTCTTGTATCATTTGTGTCTTTGCTTGTGAGTTTACCACAATCATTCTTGCTGTACACACCTTTTGAGAGAGCCATACATGAATTGGAATTTGCTAGAATACTCTATGTGCTTCACTTATATCTTTTGAGCTTGATAGTTTTGCTCTAGTGCTTCACTTATATCTTTTGAGCTTGATAGTTTTGCTCTAGTACTTCACTTAGATCTTTTAGAGCACGGTGGTGGATTTGTTTTAAAGAAACTATTGATCTCTCATGCTTCACTTAGATTATTTTGAGAGTCGTTATTAGCATGGTAATTTGCTTAATGTTAATATACTTGGTATTCAAGATATGTGAAACTTTCTTTTGAGTGAATTGAATACTAAGATAAGTTTGATGCTTGATAATTGTTTTGAGATATGGAGGTGATAATACCAAAGTCGTGCTAGTTGGGTGATTATGAATTTGAGAAATGCTTGTGTTGAAGTTTGCAAGTCCCGTAGCATGCACGTATGGTTAAAGTTGTGTAACAAATTCGAAACATGAAGTGTACCTGGCTTGTGCATCCTTATGAGTGGCGGTCGGGGATGAGCGATGGTCTTTTCCTACCAATCTATCTCCCTAGGAGCATGCGTGTAGTACTTGATTTTTGATGACTTCTAAATTTTTGCAATAAGTATATGAGTTCTTTTGACTAATGTTGAGTCCATGGATTATACGCACTCTCACCTTTCCGCCTTTGCTAGCCTCTCTAATACTGCGCACTTTTCGCCGGTATCATACACCCACCATATACCTTCCTCAAAACAGCCACCATACCTACCTATTATGGCATTTCCATAGCCATTCCGAGATATATTGCCATGCAACTTTCCACCGTTTTGTTTATTATGACACGCTCAATCATTGTCATATTGCTTCTTGCATGAACATGTAGTTGACATTGTATTTGTGGCAAGGCCACCTTCATAATTTTCATACATGTTGCTCTTGATTCATTGCATATCCCGGTACACCGCCGGAGGCATTCATATAGAGTCATATTTTGTTCTAAGTATCGAGTTGTAATTGTTGAGTTGTAAAAAAAATAAAAGTGTGATGATCATCATTATTAGAGCATTGTCCCAGTGAGGAAAGGATGATGGAGATTATGATTCCCCCATAAGTCGGGATGAGACTCCGTACGAAAAAAGGGCCATAAAAAAGGCCCAAATAAAAAAATGAGAGAAAAAGAGAGAAGGGACAATGCTACTATCCTTTTACCACACTTGTGCTTCAAAGTAGCACCATGATCTTCATAATAAGAGAGTCTCTTATGTTGTCACTTTCATATACTAGTGGGAATTTTTCATTATAGAACTTGGCTTGTATATTCCAATGATGGGCTTCCTCAAAAGTGCCCTAGGTCTTCGTGAGCAAGCAAGTTGGATGCACACCCACTTAGTTTCTTTTGTTGAGCTTTCATATACTTATAGCTCTAGTGCATCCGTTGCATGGCAATCCCTACTCACTCACATTGATATCTATTGATGGGCATCTCCATAGCCCGTTGATACGCCTAGTTGATGTGAGACTATCTTCTCCTTTTTGTCTTCTCCACACAATCCCCATCATCATATTCTATTCCACCCATAGTGCTATATCCATGGCTCACACTCATGTATTGCGTGAAGGTTGAAAAAGTTTGAGATTATTTAAATATGAAACAATTGCTTGGCTTGTCATCGGGGGTATAGAAGTTGGGAACATCTTTGTGTGACGAAAATGAAGCATAGCCTAACTATATGATTTTGTAGGGATGAACTTTCTTTTGCCATGCTATTTTGAGAAGACATGATTGCTTTGATTAGTATGCTTGAAGTATTATTACTTTTATGTCAATATGAACTTTTGTCTTGAATCTTTCGGATCTGAATATTCATGCCACAATTAAGATGATTTACATTGAAATTATGCCAAAGTATCACTCCGCGTCAAAAATTCTTTTTTTATCATTTACCTACTCGAGGACGAGCAGGAATTAAGCTTGGGGAGGCTTGATACGTCTCCAACGTATCTATAATTTTTGATTGCTCCATGCTACTTTATCTACTGTCTTGGACTATATTGGGCTTTATTTTCCACTCTTATATTATTTTTGGGACTAACCTATTAACCGGAGGCCCAGCCCAGAATTGCTGTTTTTTTGCCTATTTCAGTGTTTCGAAGAAACGTAATATCAAACGGAGTCCAAATGGAATGAAACCTTCGGGAACGTGATTTTCGCACCGAACGTGATCCAGGAGACTTGGACCCTACTCCAAGAAGTGCCAGAGGCGGTCACGAGGGTGGAGGGCGCCCCCGTGGGTGCGCCCCCTACCTCGTGCCCCCCTGTTGCTCCACCGACGTACTCCTTCCTCCTATATATACCTATGTACCCCCGACAGATCAAAAAGGAGCTAAAAAACCTAATTCCACCGCCGCAACCTTCTCTATCCACGAGATCCCATCTTGGGTCCTGTTCCGGAGCTCCGCCGAGGGGGCATCCACCATGGAGGGCTTCTACATCAACACCATAGCCCCTCCGATGAAGTGTGAGTAGTTTAATTCAGACCTTTGGGTCCATAGCTAGTAGCTAGATGGCTTCTTCTCTCTTTTTGGATCTCAATACAATGTTCTCCCCCTCTCTTGTGGAGATCTATTCGATGTAATCTTCTTTTTGCGGTGTGTTTGTTGAGACCGATGAATTGTGGGTTTATGATCCAGTATTATCTATGGAAAATATTTGAATCTTCTCTGAATTCTTTTATGTATGATTGAGTTATATTTGCAAGTCTCTTCGAATTATCCATTTGGTTTGGCCAACTAGATTGGTAGTTCTTGCAATGGGAGAAGTGCTTAGCTTTGGGTTGAATCTTGTGTTGTCCTTACCCAGTGACGGAAAGGGTTGCAAGGCACGTATTGTATTGTTGCTATCGAGGATAACAAGATGGTTTTTTTTATCATATTGCATGAATTTATCCCTCTACATCCTGTCATCTTGCTTAAGGCGTTACTCTGTTTTTAACTTAATACTCTAGATGCATGCTGGATAGCGGTCAATGAGTGGAGTAATAGTAGTAGATGCAGAATCGTTTCGATCTACTTGTCTCGGACGTGATGCCTATATACATGATCATTGCCTAGATATGCTCATAACTATGCTTAATTCTGTCAATTGCTCAACAGTAATTTGTTCACCCACCGTAGAATACTTATGCTCTTGAGATAAGCCACTAGTGAAACCTATGGCCCCCGGGTCTATTCTCATCATATCAATCTCTATCACTTTATTTATTTGCTTTGTTTTTACTTTGCCTTTTACTTTTTACTTTGCATCTCTATACCAAAAATACCAAAAATATTATTTATCATCTCTATCAGATCTCACCCTCGTAAGTGACCGTGAAGGGATTGACAACCCCTAATCGCGTTGGTTGCGAGTAGCTATCGTTTTGTGTAGGTATGAGGGACTTGTGCGTGGTCTCCTACTGGATTGATACCTTGGTTCTCAAAAACTGAGGGAAATACTTACGCTACTTTACTGCATCATCCTCTCCTCTTCGGGGAAATCCAACGTAGTGCTCAAGAGGTAGCAAAGCCCTCCATGGTCGATTCCCCCTCCGGCGGACTGTCGGTGAAGGCTCCAAGATGGGATCTCGCGGATATAGAAGGTTATGGCGGTGGAAATTGTTTTTTGTTGGCTCCCTGGATGTTTTCGGGGTACGTGGGTATATATAGGAGGAAGAAGTAGGTCGGTGGCCGCTTGAGGGGCCCATGAGATAGGGGGCGCGCCCTGTAGGGGTGGGCGCGCCCTCCACCCTCGTGGCCGCCTCGATCGCTTCTTGACTTGCACTCCAAGTCCCCTGGATCACATTCGTTCCAAAAATCACGCTCCCAAAGGTTTCATTACGTTTGGACTCCATTTGATATTCCTTTTCTTCGAAATACTGAAATAGGCAAAAAAAAGAACAATACGAGCTGGGCCTCCGGTTAGTAGGTTAGTCCCAAGATTGATATAAATGTGTAAAATAAAGCCCATAAACATCCAAAAGGGGTAATATAATAGCATGGAACAATAAAAAATTATAGATACGTTGGAGACGTATCAAGCATCCCCAAGCTTAATTCCTTCTCGTCCTCGAGTAGGTGAATGATAAAAACAGAATTTTTGATGTGGAATGCTACCTAGCATAATTCTCAATGTAATTTTCTTTATTGTGGCATGAATGTTCAGATCCAAATGATTCAAAATAAAAGTTCATATTGACATAAAAAATAGTAATACTTCAAGCATACTAATCAAAGCAATCATGTCTGCTCAAAATAACATGGCTAAAGAAAGTTATCCCTACAAAATTATATAGTCTGGCTGTTGCTCTATCTTCATCACAGAAAGTATTTAATCATGCACAACCCCGATGACAAGCCAAGCAATTGTTTCATACTTTAGTAATCTCAAACCTTTTCAACTTTCACGCAATACATGAGCGTGAGGCATGGACATAGCACTATGTGTGGAATAGAATGGTGGTTGTGGAGAAGACAAAAAGGAGAAGATAATCTCACATCAACTAGGCGTATCAATGGGCTATGGAGATACCCATTAATAGATATCAATGTGAGTGAGTAGGGATTGCCATGCAACGGATGCACTAGAGCTATAAATGTATGAAAGCTCAACAAAAGAAACTAAGTGGGTGTGCATCCAACTCGCTTGCTCATGAAGACCTAGGGCATTTTGAGGAAGCCCATCATTGGAATATACAAGCCAAGTTCTATAATGAAAAATTCCCACTAGTATATGAAAGTGACAACATAGGAGACTCTCTATCATGAAGATCATGGTGCTATTTTGAAGCACAAGTGTGGTAAAAGGATAGTAGCATTGTCCCTTCTCTCTTTTCTCTCATTTTTTTCTTTTTTTCTTTTTTTCTCTTTTTTTCTTTTCTTTTTTTCTTTGGCCTTTCTCTTTTTCTTTCTTTTTTTCTTTTTGTAAAGTCCGAAGTCTCATCCCGACTTGTGGGGGAATCATAGTCTCCATCATCCTTTCCTCACTGGGACAATGCTCTAATAATGAAGATCATTACACTTTTATTTACTTACAACTCAAAACTTAGAACAAGATATGACTCTATATGAATGCTTCCGGCGGTGTACAGGGATATGCAATGAATCAAGAGTGACATGTTTGAAAACTATGAAGGTGGCCTTGCCACAAATATGATGTCAACTACATGATCATGCAAAGAGCAATATGACAACGATGATGCGTGTCATATAAATGGAACGATGGAAAGTTGCATGGCAATATATCTCGGAATGGCTATGGAAATGCCATAATAGGTAGGTATCGTGGCTGTTTTGAGGAAGGTATATGGTGGGTGTATGGTACCGGCGAAAGTTGCGCGGCACAAGAGAAGCTAGCAATGGTGGAAGGGTGAGAGTGCGTATAATCCATGGACTCAACATTAGTCAAAAGAACTCATATACTTATTGCAAAAATCTATAAGTCATCAAAAACAAAGTATTACACGCATGCTCCTAGGGGGATAGACTGGTAGGAAAAGATCATCGCTCGTCCCCGACCGCCACTCATAAGGAAGACAATCAATAAATAAAATTGTGCTCCAACTTCATCACAAAGCGGTTCACCATACGTGCATGCTATGGGAATCACTAACTTCAACACAAGCATTCTTTAAATTCATAATCACCCAACTAGCATGAATTTAATATCACTACCTCCATATCTCAAAACAATTACCAAGTATCAAATTGATCATAGCATCCAATTCACTTTCTATGATAGTTTTTATTATACCCAACTTGGATGCCTACCATTCTAGGACCAATTTTATAACCACAGAAAATACCATACTATTCTAAGAGACTCTCAAAATAATATAAGTGAAGCATGAGATACTAGCAATTTCTACAAAATTAAGCCACCGCCATGCTCTAAAAGATATAAGTGAAGCACTAGAGCGAAAACTATCAAGCTCAAAAGATATAAGCAAAGCACATAGAGTATTCTAATAAATTTCAATCAAGTGGGATTCTCCCAAAAGGTGTGTACAGCAAGGATGATTGTGGTAAACTAAAAATCAAATACTAATATCATACACGACACTCCAAGCAAAACACATATCATGTGGCAAATAAAAATATAGCTCCAAGTAAAGTTACCGATAAACAAAGACGAAAGAGGGGATGCCTTCCCGGGGCATCCCCAATCTTAGGCTTTTGGCTACTCTTGAATATATTGGGGTGCCATGGGCATCCCCAAGCTTAGGATCTTGCCACTCCTTATTCCATAGCCCATCAAATCTTTACCCAAAACTTGAAAACTTCACAACACAAAACTCAACAGAAAATCTCATAAGCTCCATTAGTGAAAGAAAACAAAACAACCACATAAGGTACTGTAATGAACTCATTCTTTATTTATATTGGTGTTAAACCTACAGTATTCCAAGTTCTCTATGGTTCATACCACTTAATACTAGCCATAGATGCATCAAAATAAGAAAACAACACACGAAAAACAGAATCTGTCAAAAGCAGAACAGTCTGTAGCAATCTGTAACTAACAAAAACTTCTGGAACTCTAAAAATCCTACCAAAATAGAAAGTCCTGGAGAATTTGTCTATTGATCTACAAAAAAAGGAATCAACGCAAAAGAACATTTCTGTGATTTAACAAAACTAAATTCGTGCGTGCAAAGTTTCTGTTTTTCAGCAGAATCAAATTAACTTATCATCATAGGTTATCCTATAGGTTCTACTTGGCACAAACACTAATTAAAACATAAAAGCACATCTAAACAGAAGGTAGATGCAAAATTACTAAACAGAAACAAAAACAAAAAACACAAATAAAATTGGGTTGCCTCCCAACTAGCACTATCGTTTAACGCCCCTAACTAGGCATAAAAGCGAAGATAGATCTAAGTAGTGCCATCTTTGGCACTCAATTCATAAGTAGCTCACATGATAGACTCATAAGGTAATTTGACTTTCTTACTTGGAAAGTGCTCCATGCCTTTCCTTAATGGAAATTGGAATCTAATATTCCCTTCCTTCATATCAATAATCGCGCCAATCGTTCTAAGGAAAGGTCTACCAAGAATAATAGGGCAAGAAAGATTACAATCTATATCAAGAACGATTAAATCTATGGGCACCAAATTTCTATTTGCAACAATGAGAATATCATTTATCCTTCCCATTGGCTTTTTAATGGTGGAATCCGCAAGGTGCAAATTTAAAGAGCAATCATCAAGATCATGGAAACCTAGAATATCACATAAAGTTTTCGGAATCGTGGAAACACTAGCACCAAAATCACAGAAAGCATTACACTCATGATCTTTAATTTTAATCTTTATAGTAGGTTCCCACTCATCATTAAGTTTTCTAGGTATAGAAACTTCCAAATTAAGTTTTTCATCATAAGATTGCATCAAGGCATCAATGATATGTTTGGTAAAAGCTTTATTTTGACTATAAGCATCAGGAGAATTAACAACAGATTGTAACAAGGAAATACAACCTTCTAAAGAACAATTATCATAATCAAATTCCTTGAAATCCGAGATAGTTGGTTCAATGCTATTTAAAGTCATGACCTCTCAAAGCCCACTTTACCAAATTTAACATCAAGATCTAAAAACTCCGAATTATTGGGATGCCTTCTAACTAAAGTTGACTCATCTCCAGTCCCATTATTATTAAGATTCATATTGCAAAACAAAGATCTAATAGGGGACACATCAATAACTTTAAGATCTTCATCATTATTTTCATTGAAACTAGAAGAACACACCTTTACAAAGCAATCTTTCTTAGCACGCAATCTAGTGGTTCTTTCCTTGCACTCATCAATGGAAATTCTCATGACTTTGAGAGACTCATTGATATCATGCTTGGGAGGAGTAGATCTAAGTTTAAGAGAATCAACATCAAGCGAAAGTCTATCAACGTTCCTAGCCAAATCATCAACTCTGAGCAATTTTTCTTCAAGCAAAGCATTAACATTCTTTTGAGAGATCATAAATTCTTTCACACTATTCTCAAAATCAGAGGGCATCTTATTAAAATTACCATAAGAATTATTGTAGGAATTTCCATAATTATTAGAGGAATTACTAGGGAAAGGTCTAGGATTAAGGTTTCCTCTATAAGCATTGTTTCCAAAACTATTCCTACCGACAAAATTCACATCCATAGACTCATTATTATTCTCAATCAAAGTAGACAAAGGAATATCATTGGGATCAATAGGAGCATTCTTATTAGCAAACAATTTCATAAGTTCATCCATCTTTCCACTTAAAACATTAATTTCTTCTATAGCATGCACTTTTTTACTAGTAGATCTTTCGGTGTGCCATTGAGAATAATTAGCCATAATATTATCAAGAAGTTTTGTAGCATCTCCTAAAGTGATTTCCATAAACGTGCCTCCCGCGGCCGAATCTAAAAGATTTCTAGAAGCAAAGTTCAAACCGGCATAAATTTTTTGTATGATCATCCATAAATTCAAACCATGAGTAGGGCAATTTCGAATCATCAATTTCATTCTTTCCCAAGATTGGGCAACATGCTCATGATCAAGTTGTTTAAAATTCATAATATCATTCCTAAGAGTGATGATCTTAGCGGGAGGAAAATACTTAGAGATAAAAACATCTTTGCACTTATTCCAAGAACCAATACTATTTTTAGGCAAAGACGAAAACCAAACTTTAGCACGATCTCTAAGTGAAAACGGAAATAACTTCAATTTAACAATATCATTATCTGTATCTTTCTTCTTTTGCATATCGCACAAATCAATGAAGTTGTTTAGATGGGTAGCGGCATCTTCACTAGGAAGGCCGGCGAATTGATCTTTCATGACAAGATCCAGCAAAGCAGTATTGATTTCACAAGACTCAACATCATTAAGAGGAGCAATCGGAGTACTAAGGAAATCATTATTATTGGTATTGGAGAAATCACACAATTTGGTATTATCTTGCGCCATGGCAACAAGTAATCCAACACACAAGCAAACAGAAAAAGGCAAGCGAAAGAGAGAGAGGAGAAGATTGGGAAAGAGAGGGCAAATAAAATGGCAAGGGTGAAGTGGGGGAGAGGAAAACGAGAGGCAAATGGCAAATAATGTAAATGCAAAGGAGATGAGTTTGTGATGGGTACTTGGTATGTCTTGACTTGAGCGAAGACCTCCCCGACAACGGCGCCAGAAATCCTTCTTGCTATGTCTTGAGCTTGCGTTGGTTTTCCTTCAAGAGGAAAGGGTGATGCAGCAATAGTAGCGTAAGTATTTCCCTCAGTTTTTGAGACCAAGGTATCAATCCAGTAGGAGGCTCCTCAAAAGTCCCACGCACCTACACAAATAAACAAAGAACTCGCAACCAACACAATAAAGGGCTTGTCAATCCCTTCACGGCCACTTGCGAAAGTGAGATCTGATAGAGATAGTATGATAACATAAATATATTTTTGGTATTTTATAATATAGATTGGAAAAGTAAAGATGCAAATAAAAGTAGATGGAAAACTTATATGATAATAGATAGACCTGGGGGCCATAGGTTTCACTAGTGGCTTCTCTCAAGATAGCATAAGTATTACGGTGGGTGAACAAGTTACTGTCGAGCAATTGATAGAAAAGTGAATAATTATGAAATTATCTAGGCATGATCATGTATATAGGCATCACGTCCGCGACAAGTAGACCGACTCCTGCCTGCATCTACTACTATTACTCCACACGTCGATCGCTCTCCAGCATGCATCTAGAGTATTAAGTTCATAAGAACAGAGTAACACATTAAGAAAGATGACATGATGTAGAGGGATAAACCCATGCAATATGATATAAACCCCATCTTTTTATCCTTGATGGCAACAATACAATACGTGCCTTGCAACCCCTATTGTCACTGTGTAAGGACACCGCAAGATTGAACCCAAAGCTAAGCACTTCTCCCATTGCAAGAAAGATCAATCTAGTAGTCCAAACCAAACTGATAATTCGAAGAGACTTGCAAAGATAACTCAATCACACATAAAAGAACTCAGAGGAGATTCAGATATTTATCATAGATAAACTCGATCATAAACCCACAATTCATTGGATCTCGACAAACACACCGCAAAAAGAGTTACATCGAATAGATCTCCACAAGAGAGGGGGAGAACATGGTATTGAGATCCAAAAAGAGAGAAGAAGCCATCTAGCTAATAACTATGGACCCAAAGGTCTGTGGTAAACTACTCACAACTCATCGGAGAGGATATGGTGTTGATGTACAAGCCCTCCATGGTTGATTCCCCCTCCGGCGGAGCACCGGCGAAGGCTCCAAGATGGTATCTCGCGGATACAAAAGGTTACAGCGGTGGAAATTGTTTTTCCTTGGCTCCCTGGATGTTTCCGGGTACGTGGGTATATATAGGAGGAAGAAGTAGGTCGGTGGCCGCCCGAGGGGCCCACGAGATAGGGGGGTGCGCCCTGTAGGGGTGGGTGCGCCCTCCATCCTCGTGGCCGCCTCAATCGCTTCTTGACTTGCACTCCATGTATTCTGGATCACGTTCGTTCCAAAAATCACGCTCCCGAAGGTTTCATTCCGTTTGGACTCCATTTGATATTCTTTTTCTTCGAAATACTGAAATAGGCAAAAAAAACAGCAATACGGGCTGGGCCTCCGGTTAGTAGGTTAGTCCCAAAAATGATATAAATGTGTAAAATAAAGCCCATAAACATCCAAAAGGGGTAATATAATAGCATGAAACAATCAAAAATTATAGATACGTTGGAGACGTATCACTTCCTAGCAATGAAGTCTCTTTTATCATAACGTTGATTCTTTGATTGTGAGTTATCAAGATCAACAACAGGTTCAATCTCTACATCATTGTTATTCCTAGGTTGAGCATCAACATGAACATCATTATTAACATCATCACTGGGTTCATATTCATTACCAGATTGTGTTTCAGCATCAGAAATAGAAATGTCATTGGGATTCTCAGGTGTGTCAACAACAGGTTCACTAGAAGCATGCAAAGTCCTACCATTTTTCTTCTTCTTCTTTTTAGAAGGACTAGGTGCATCAACATTATTTCTTTGAGAATCTTGCTCAATTCTCTTTGGGTGTCCCTCAGGATACAAAGGTTCCTGAGTCATTCTACCACCTCTAGTCATAACTCTAACAACATTATCATTTTTCTTATTATTTAATTCGTTGAGCAAATCATTTTGTGCTTTAAGCACTTGTTCTACTTGAGTGGTAACCATAGAAGCATGTTTACTAATAAGTTTAAGTTCACCTTTAACTCTAGACATATAATCACTCAAGTGTTCAATCATATAAGCATTGAGTTTCAATTGTCTACCAACATAAGCATTGAAGTTTTCTTGTTTAACAATAAAATTATCAAACTCATCCAAACATTGACTAGCAGGCTTATAACGAGGAATGTCACCTTCATCAAATTTATAGAGAGAATTTACCTTTACTACCGTTGTCGGGTTATCAAGACCATGTATTCCTTCAATAGGCGGTAAATTCTTAACATCTTCAGCTTTAATACCCTTCTCTTTCATAGATTTCTTTGCCTCTTGCATATCTTCAGGATTGAGAAATAGAATACCCCTTTTCTTCGGAGTTGGCTTAGGAGTTGGTTCAGGAAGTGTCCAATTGTTTCCATTAGTCAACATATTATTCAATAGCAATTCAGCTTGATCAATAGATCTTTCCCTGAAAACACAACCAACACAACTATTCAGGTGGTCTCTGGAAGCATCGGCTAGTCCATTATAAAAGATATCACGTATTTCTTTTTCCTTGTGAGGATGATCAGGCAAAGCATTAAGTAATCAGAGAAGCCTCCCCCAAGCTTGTGGGAGACTCTCTTCTTCAATTTGCACAAAATTACATATTTCCCTTAAAGCAGCTTGTTTCTTATATGATGGAAAATATTTAGCAAAAAAGTAATAAATCATATCATGGGGACTATGCACACAACCAGGATCAAGAGAATTAAACCATGTTTTAGCATCACCCTTTAATGAGAACGAAAATAACTTAAGGATATAGTAGTAGCGAGTTTTCTCATCATTAGTGAATAGGGTGGCTATATCATTCAATTTAGTAAGATGTGCCACAACAGTTTCAGATTCATAGCATTAAAAAGGATCAGATTCAACCAAAGTAATTATCTCAGGATCGACAGAGAAATCATAATCCTTATCAGTAACGTAGATAGGTGAAGTAGCAAAAGTAGGGTCATATTTCATTCTAGCATTCAGAGACTTTTCTTTCAGCTTAGCTAATAATTTCTTAAGATCAGATCTATCATTGCAAGCAAGAAAGTCTCTAGCAGTTTCTTCATCTATACATAACCCTCAGGCACAACAGGCAATTCATATCTAGGGGGGGAATCTTCATCATCACTTTCATCAGTATTATCAGTTTCAATAATTTAATTCTCTCTATCCCTAGCAAGTTGTTCATCAAGAAATTCACCTAATGGCATAGTATTATCAAGCATAAAAGTAGTTTCATCATAAGTATCATGCATAGCAGAAGTGGCATCATCAATAACATGCGACATATCAGAATTAATAGCAGAAGAAGGTTTAGGTGTCGCAAGTTTACTTAAAACAGAATGAGAATCAAGTGCAGAGCTAGATGGTAGTTTCTTACCTCCCCTCGCAGTTGAGGGAAAAATCTTAGTTCTTTCGTCTTTCAAGTTCCTCATAGTGATCAGAAGATATAAATCCCAAGTGACTCAAAGAATAGAGCTATGCTCCCCGGCAACGGTGCCAGAAAATAGTCTTGATAACCCACAAGTATAGGGGATCACAACAATTTTCGAGGGTAGAGTATTCAACCCAAACTTATTGATCCGACACAAGGGGAGCCAAAGAATATTCTCAAATATTAGCAGTTGAGTTGTCAATTCAACCACACTTGGATAACTTAATATCTGCAACAAAGTATTTAGTAGCAAAGTAGTATGGAAATAACAATAACGGTAGCAAAAGTAATAGTAGCAGTTTTGTAGTAATTGTAACAGTGGCAACGGAAAAGTAACTAAGCAAAGATCAATATGTGAAAAGCTCGTAGGCATTGGATCAGTGATGGATAATTATGTCGGATGTGATTCCTCATGCAATAGTTATAACATTGGGTGACACAGAACTAGCTCCAGTTCATTAATGTAATGTAGGCATGTATTCCGAATATAGTCATACGTGCTTATGAAAAAGAACTTGCATGACATCTTTTGTCCTACCCTCCCGTGGCAGCGGGGTCCTATTGGAAACTAAGGGATATTAAGGTCTCCTTTTAATAGAGTACCGGACCAAAGCATTAACACTTAATGAATACATGAACTCCTCAAACTATGGTCATGACCGGTAAGTATCCCGATTATTGTCACTTCGGGGTTAACGGATCATAACACATAATAGGTGACTACAGACTTGCAAGATAGGATCAAGAACTCACATATATTCATGAAAACATAATAGGTTCAGATCTGAAATCATGGCACTTGGGCCCTAGTGACAAGCATTAAGCATAGCAAAGTCATAGCAACATCAATGTTAGAACATAATGGATACTAGGAATCAAACCCTAACAAAAGTAACTCAATTACATGGTAAATCGCATCCAACCCATCACCGTCCAGCAAGCCTACGATGGAATTACTCACGCACGGCAGTGAGCATAATGAAATTGGTGATGGAGGATGGTTGATGATGACGATGACGACGGATTCCCCTCTCCGGAGCCCCGAACGGACTCCAGATCAGCCCTCCCGAGAGAGATTAGGGTTGGGCGGCGGCTCCTTATCATAAAACGCGATGAATCCTTCTCTCTGATTTTTTTTCTCCCCGAACGTGAATATATAGAGTTGGAGTTGAGGTCGGTGGAGCACCAGGGGGCCACGAGGCAGGGGACGCGCCCAGGGGGTAGGGCGCGCCCCCACCCTCGTGGACAGGGTGTGGGCCCACTGGCCTTGATTCTTTCGCCAATATTTTTTATTAATTCCAAAAATATTCTCCGTGGAGTTTCAGGTCATTCCGAGAACTTTTATTTCTGCACAAAAATAACACCATGGCAATTCTGCTAAAAACAACGTCAGTCCGGGTTAGTTCCATTCAAATCATGCAAGTTAGAGTCCAAAACAAGGGCAAAAGTGTTTGGAAAAGTAGATAAGATGGAGATGTATCACTCATCACACTCTTAGTCCTTTTCAATCGGCTTTCGTTAAGGGCAGGTTTATTTTAGATGGCATTCTTTATTTACATGAGATAGTTCATGACTTGCATGTCCGGGGCTCCAAAGCGGTGATTCTAAAACTTGACTTCGAAAAGCTTACGACTCGGTCAGTTGGAATTTCCTCGGACAAGTGTTGTTAGCCAAGGGCTTTGACGGTGCACTGGTTCACAGACTTATGCAGTTGGTCATGGGTGGCCACACTGCAGTCTATGTCAACGGGAACATTAGTCAATTCTTCGCCAACGGCAGGGGCTTGAGGCAGGGTGACCTGGCTTCCCCCGTCCTCTTCAACTTTGTGGCTGATTCTCTCTCTCATATTCTGACTCGGGCTGCGGCAGCTGGCCACATCACTCCTGTTAGCTCTCACCTTGTACCAAATGGCATCTCTCATTTACAATATGCGGACGATGCTATCATTATGGTTGAATTGAATGATTTTACCATTGCCCACCTGAAGTTCCTTCTCCTTTGCTTTGAAGCTCTCTCTGGTCTCAAGATTAATTTTGCCAAAAGTGAAGTCATCATTACTGGGGTCTCGGATGTTGAGGCCCAAAGAGTTGCTCATCTTCTTAACTGCTTGCTAGGCTCCTTCCATTTCAAATATCTTGGCCTTCCGATCTCTCCCCACAAGTTGCTGGCTAAAGATTTTGCTTCGGCTGTTACTAAGGTGGGCAACCGGGTCTTTGCCGTGGAGAGGCCGCTACAACACCCAAGAGGGCAAGGTCGCCCTAACCAAAGCCTGCTTGTCCTCCCTCTCCATGTTTCTAATGGGTTTCTACCTCCTTTCGAGAGGGATTCACGCTGGTTTTGATAAGCACCGGGGTGCCTTTTACTGGAATTCGGCGGATAATAAGCACAAATACATGATGGTGAAATGGAAATACATTTGCAGACCCAAAAACCTGGGTGGGTTGGGTATTATTAACACGGTTGTCATGAATAAGTGCCTCATTTTAAAGTGGTGGTGGAAAATCATGTCTTTTGTGGAGTCCCCCCTATGGCTCACCATTCTCAAGGCTAAGTACTTCCTTCGTCGAGTCCCATGTTTGCTTCGTCCTCTGGTGGTTCCCAATTTTGGCACCAACTTGTTAAAGTTTGGCCGATTTTTCAATCCTTGGTTAAATTTATAGTTAGGAATGGCAAATCTACTCGTTTTTGGCTAGACTGGTGGTTCGGGGAAGCCACCCTTGCAGTGTCGTTCCCTACCTTATTCTCTTACTGTTCTAACCCGGAGATCTCTATCTTAGAGCTCTCGCTAAATAATTGGGATCTAGATCTCCGTAGAACGCTATCTCCTAAAGAGTTGGAAGATTGGTATCGCCTTATTGCTTGCTTCCCTTTGCTCTCGGAGGAAGAGGACTCGGTGGTCTGGCCCCATTCTTCTTCAGGTCGCTTTTCGGTCAAGTCTGCTTACACTAAACTCATTTCTGGCTCCCCCACGTCCAAGTTCAAATGCATTTGGAGTGCCCGAATCCCCCATAAGATCAAAATCTTCATGTGGCAAGCTTTCCATGGGAAGCTTCCCGCGGTGGATCAAATGAGGAAAAGGAACACCCCGGACTCGGATAGATGTGTCTTATGTGGGGCCATTGAAAACACTGATCATATCTTCTTTCGATGTTCTTTGGCTAATTTTGTGTGGTGTTGTATTCGCTATTGGCTGCAAGTAAATTGGGCTCCATCGTATTTTGTGGACTTGAGGAGATTGGCCAGCGGCTTATCTGGGGCTTCTAAAAGGATCTTCTGGGTTGGGTTTGCAGCGATTTGTTGGTCGCTGTGGACCACTAGGAACAAATTTACCATTGAATATATCTTCCCGGCTAATCCTATTGGTTGCTTATTTAAAACTGATGTATTCCTGCAGCAGTGGAGATCATTGATTAAGGAAGAAGACCACGAGGCCTTAGACGCTATGCTGTCCAAGATTCGGACCACAACTTCATCCTTGGTGCGCTGGCATCGGGAGGCAACTTAAATCATGTTTCTTTCTATCTTATCTTTTTAGGGTTGGCCTGCGTGCCATGACTGGCTGGGTTGCCATGTACGCGACTTTTGCTGTTCTGCTACTGTGTTTGGTTGGTGTGGGTTGTGCTACTCTGTCTGATGGCTTTATTTATAAAGTCAGGCGTATGCTTTTTATATAAAGGACTGTGAACCGACCCCTGATGTTTGCTGGCCATGTTAGGCTACCACAGTCATGATGGCTGGCACTTGCTGCGTGCCCTAGGGCGTGTTTGGTTGCCGTGTGCTACAGTGCCTGTGTTGCATAGACTTCTTCACTCAGCCCGGCTCAAGAAAAACAGCCTCATATGCGACATCTGCGAATTGTTTGGTTGCTTGCATATGGACTTGCTGCATTAGGAGATCAACATTGGCATGTTGTTTGGTCGCCTGCATTGTCTCGGCGCATGCAACTACACGCTGTTTGGTTGCCCACATGGGGTATAATTAAGAGCTAGCACTTGCACTTAGCACAGAGGGTTAAGAGCTAGCAGAGGAAGGGGAAGAAGAAATGCAGTGTGCGCCGGACCATGGCGACTGCGGTGGATAATGGCCGTGGCGCCGTGTCCGACATGACGAGCATGGAGTCGTGGACGAGCGACCCCGTCGGCGGCACGGCGAGTGACACCGTCGGCGAACTAGTTGAGGTGCTCGCGCAAAGAAGTGGAGAGAGGAGGAGAATGTAGTGCTCGCGCCATCGTACCGTCAGTGCAGTGGACGAGAGAGGAGGCCGAGATGATCAACGCCGGAAACGACTCCGGTGTAGTAGGGCGAGAGAGAGGAGGCGAAGATGATCGACCCCGTCGGCGGTGCGGCGAACTACAGTGTGCACGGAGGCAGAGGACACAAGAAAGCAGTGTGCGCGCCATTGCAGTGTCAGTGCAGTAGGAGGACGACAGAGAGTAGGCCGAGATGAGCGACGCCGGAAACGACTCTAGTGTAGTAGCACGCGGGCAAGAAGATCAAGGGGAAGGGCTTCGGCGTTGAGAGGGACGAATATTAGGGCTCTAAGCAGAGGACAGAGGAGCTCGACATGGCGTTGTTAGTGCAGTAGACTGCTGTTCAAAGAGAGATGAAGCTACGATCATCGAACCAAAAACTTACAACACGAATGTTGTGAGAAACTGCAAAATTAGGCTGTTGGTTAAAGAAAATTTCAAACAATCGATCGTGCGCAACTCTAACAAGATTCGTCCAAAATAGCTCCAAACGGGAACTCGAGATTAAGAACTTACGGCCGACGAAGATACAAAGATACAAAACAATCGCCTGAATGGAACTGTAGCATCGAGGAGCATCTTTTCCGGGTAGAGGTTATCTCGAATCGAAGCACTATTATGTAGATCAGGGAGATGAGAGAGAGATGAGATTATGGAACTGTAGCATCGAGCATCGAGGAGCATCTTTTTCGGGTAGAGGTTATCTCGAATCGAAGCACTATTATGTAGATCAGAAAGATAAGATTAGATAGAAGTTTAGTGGAGGTTGAAGAATACCTCTCACTCCTGTCTCCACTCGTGCGAGGGCCCTCTCGCTAGCGCTCACGAAAAACTGCTGATTCATGCGTTTCCAACAAAAACTGCTGATTCATGCGTTTCCAACAAGCTAGACTCTGTGTTGCTTTAAAAAGCGTGCGATGCAGACCCAACAGTAAAAATGGACAACCAAGCAGGCTTCTTTCTTCCCACATGGACCTGATTGGGCCTATGCGGGCAACCAAACACGCGCCTAGACACTCTGCGCAAGCGGCAATCGGACAGTGTCCATGTCGAAATACGAAATCCGCAAATTCACGCATCTCGACAAACAGCGGAAATGAACTTCAAATTGAGCGAAACGGAGTAAAAAGCACATGACATCATACTACAACTCCGGAGAGAAAAGAAAAACATGTACAGACTCGCAGACGGGCCAGCACTGTTATTCGTTTATTACACACAAGGCTGGCTGAATCTACTGCTGCCTTGATTCGCCTCACTCGACAGGATGCTCTCCTGCAAGGTTACACACACGAACTTGTTCCGCTTGTTCCGTCTGATCCGAGTGTACGGTACACACACGAGACGTGGCAAATTCAAGCGTCGTCGTCGTCCTCCTGGTTAAGCCTCGCCGCCGTGGTGACCGCGGCGCCCACCCCGCCGGCCTTGGTGCGCGCCCCGGCGTCGCTGTAGGTTTCCGCCTGCACCACCCTGGCCGCGTCCTCCGTCGCCGCCGGCTTGTCGTCTGCCAGCTTCGTCGTCGCGTCCTGTACACGGGATGGAGCACGGGCAACAAGCTCAAACGGCCAGTTCATTTAACTCAGAAAGAAGGAGCATATGCATGTCGCGTAACGAACGTACCGAGAGGACATCGCCGACCGTGATCTTGTCCTCGTCGCGCTCGGCCCAGGCGTTGGCGCTTGCAGCGGCCCACGCCTGGTCGGCGAGGCCGCCGGGCATGACCGTGTCCGCTCCCTGCGCCTGTGTCTCCGCGGCGCGGATGGCAGCCGCGTCGGCCTCCTCGAGGGGCCGATCGCCCGCGGACAGGGCCGCTGCCTCCATGGCCTCGCCGATCGTCACCTTGCTCGCGTCCTCCTCCACCTGCTGCTGCTGCTGCTGCATCATCGCCTGGTCGGCCACGGAGTACTGTCCCACCACCTGGCCTGCCACGAACTCGGTGACGATGCGGCCGCCGGGAACGGCCGTCTGGGTGACGGTGATGCCCTGCTTGGTTGCCGCCTCGCTGGCCTGGCCCGGGCGCACGGCGCCGACGGCCTGGTTGTACGCGGCGGCCGTCTCCATGGCCACCGCCGCACTGAAGCCGCCGCCGCTGGCCTGTGGGACCTGCACGCCCTGCACGCTTTCCTCGGCGGTGCGCATGGCCTCCGCGTCCCGCGGCGCGATGGCCTGGACGGCAAGGTCGCCCGTGACGGCGAAGACGTGGCCGTACTGGATGGGCTCCGGCTGCTCCTGCTGGGCCTTCATCGGGTCACCTCTCGTCGCCTGTGCTTGAGCCATGGCTAGCAGCTGCTTATCACTTCACTGTCTCTTTCTTCTCTGTTGTGCAAACCTGCTGGTATCGATCGCTTTCTCTATCAGTTGTGCTACTTGGAGATGTAGTCGTCACTGCTTGTCTTCCATTATATATGATCTTTGAGGCGATGCGGTGGCCGACGAAGGCATGGGCGGGAGGACACGTGCGGTGCTGGCTGTTGCGGTGTGCTGCTCCGGACGAAGGTGGCAGAGTCTCGTTGGCCCGAGCGTGGAGGGCGGTGGCGCGTGCTTGCATGCGAGCATAGATCTTTCGAGTAGGCGTCTCCGTGCCGAACTGCCGATGCAGTGTCATCCAGATCCGGGAATGGGTAGCAGAAACTTTATCCGTACATAGGGGTGAGGTGTGCCCTCTCCCCATTCGTCGCCGATATTTCGTCTCTGCACCACAGGCACACGAGGCGTGTCGACACGAAACCTGGATTCACGGCCCCACAGACAAGAAGAGGTGTCGGTATAGTTCTTCAAATATCATCTTCAAAAAACATGGAACCGATTCTGCGCTTTGATGGTAGAACTTTAAAATCACTGCGCTGCGGTCTCAAATTTGACATGCATATGACGAGGTGGTCATTGGCTATGACAGCGCGGCGACTGGCAGCTACGTCGTTGCTGTTTGCTGAGCTGAGGACGCTATCTCTACTTCGAAGGAGAGTTAGTAGCCTCCTCTCACTCACACCAATTCCTCGGCAAACTCTATACGCAACGAGGGTCTTACTTTACTCCGTTTAACGCGTGCTTTTAGAATAAAATTCTATTAGAAAAGAAAATCCAATAAGAGCATCATGGCAGCCCCCCATCATCCGACCGGGATTGGCTCCAGGTGTAGGTAGGGTCAAATCCGCAGGGGTCATGCAAATACGTAGGCCCTTTCCCTTCTGCTCAATCAAATCGACACCTTTTCAAAATAACTTCCTGCATTAACTCATTCAAATCAAATCTTAAAAAAAATTCTCAACTAACTCCAAACTTTTCTTACCTTTCACTACTCATATCCAAATCAAATAAAATCTTAACAAAACATCAACTTTAATCAAAGTTAGCTGACCCATTTGAGGCGTGCGCGCGTTTCATTCTTCGTCTTTTTTTCTATGTTTTTTGGTTCTTCTTTTCTTATCATTTTTTTCTATTACCAATAGGTTGGTCTTTGCTCGGCATATCTCTACT
>NC_057813.1:457848066-457856981 GCF_018294505.1 Triticum aestivum | reverse complement strand
CATGCATCAATTCAATCAAATCGACACTTTCCGAAAATAACTTCATGCATTAACTCATTCAAATCAAATCTTAAAAAAAATCTCAACTAACTCCAAACTTTTCTTATCTTCCACTACTCATATCCAAATTATAAAATCTTACCAAAACATCAACTATAATCAAAGTTAACTACCCATTTGACAAGTGCACACATTTTTTCTTTGTTTTTTTTCTTCTATGTTTCTTTTTTGGTTTTTTCTTCTTCTATGTTTTTTTTCTGTTTTACTGTTTTCTATTACCAATAAGTTGGTCTTTGCTTGGCATACTACTAGAACTAGTAAAACGCCCGTGCGTTGCCACGGGCTTTTGAAAAAAAATGAGGTACTACTCGCTGAGCTAATATTACCGAGAACAATGTCATCTAAGCTAACTCACATCTTTTTTGTTTCGACAGTCGGCTAACACACATCATATTATCAAACACAATAATCTTAGAGCACATACAGCCGGTCCCCTCAAATCTGCGGACATGCCCGATCGTTGACCAAACGGGAGAGAGAAGGAAAATGGTAACCCGACCCGACCCCTTATATCATTCCCGGTCCAGGCTATCCGCAGACTCTCATATTGACACCAAATATGGAGAGTATATGAGGCTCATAGACGTGCATGGTCGATCCGCCACGTAGGATGTGGCCCACCATGGACTATCTTTTCTTTCTTTTCTTTCTCTCTCTTCATCTCCATCAAGCACATGCACGTCACCGGATATACAAGGGACAAAATGAGGAGTATGGTTGCATGAACGGATAAACAGAGGCTCAAAACGGACAATGACCAGGTGCTTATGTGGACTTTTTGGGTGCGCGGATTTGCGAAATTCGGCTATAGATGCTCCTATTGACGACTCAAAAGTCATGTTTTTTAGTTGGAATGGGTTTTGTTTTATTCATTCATTTCAGCACGATCCGAGACCAAAAACATCACGAATACGATCTGATATGTACCTGGCCCAAGTTTCACATAACTTATTCGCACAATCCTCTTTAGTTAGCCAAAGGGAAGCTCCATTAGTCAAGCATCTCACCCATGCCACCCTGAAACTCCTCTCTTGATCGCATGCACTTCTTTACCTCCTCAGCAATAGGCCATAGATTGATCTATCAATTTCCGAGCTTCTTAATTTAGCTGCCACTGTTTTTGAGTCTGCTCCAAGATAAGCTTTGCCACGTCCAATTCATGTGCAAGCTGAGCTGCCCATCGAATACACTGGACGACATTCCATTATGGAAATCTGGTAGAGAGGTGAACATCTACAAGGCTATATAAATCAAAACAAACAAATCAACTATTCATAGATACCAAATTTAAGAAGCTCGCAGAATGTTACTGCTATAAAACTGTATAGTGCTACCCAACTTCAATTTGTTCCCTCCGTTCGTTCAAATTGAAAATAAGTATAAGAAAACGAAAATGAAGAAAAATAAAAAGATTACAAAATACTCCCTCCGTTCCTAAATATAAGTCTTTTTTGATATTTCACTATAGACTACATACAGAGCAAAATGAGCGAACATATACTCTAAAAGGCGTCTATATACATTCGAATCTAGTCTCTATAGTGGAATCTCTAAAAGGACTTATATTTAGAAACAGAGGGAGTACATGTCTCCTGCAGTCAGGAACTTTAGATTTTGAATAAGCTTATGGTTGTACTCATGTTATAGTACTATATCATGAGCCAAAGTAACTAAACATCCTCCATCACCTCTTGCAAATCTCAGAACCTCCAATCCTTGATGCACTAAACTGACTTTCACCACAACCAGTTCTTTCCCTCATCGCCCCGCTCGAATGAAAAGGAGACCGAAAAGAAAGCGATATAAGTACATCAAGGAATCAGATGAGGGCTATTGACAATCCATAAATCCCATGAGTCCTGCTGGTGGTATACATGAATAACCAAATGCCATTTATTTCTCAAAAAAAAACCAAATGCCATTTACACTTCTCCTGAAGGTGGGCAAATAGAATGTTTAACCAAAGCACATCTTACAACCACATATTAGAGGTTCAATATCTTTCAGGCCAATTGCAAAAAATGATGAACACTCCGACTACACTAAGAGAATGGATGCGACGTGATGTCAAACATATACTGACATTGCATCATGTAAAGGGTTAGTGGTGGTACTGATTATTTGTTGTTATTAGCAAATCCTTTTAGAGACGTAGAATGCCCGTCCGTTGCCACATGCATTTTAAAAGCCTTCCTAGTTCAACATGATCATGTTCTACGGGACAAAAATTCCGATGTTTATGGATATATGATATTCCTCATTGCAATTAATATCACTAAATTTCTCGATTCACCAAACTGTACAAAAGTAAATGAATCTAAGTTGAGTAAAATAAGGATCGATCAAATGAATGAACAAATGAATCGCGCACATGTTGTTCATTAGTTCTTCTCCGCCAGAAAATGGAACCCAATACGTTGTTGCTGCAATATTTCATTGGTCCTCGGAACCCATGAGCCTCCTCGCTAGTGCTAAGGAACCCTGTTTGGCCATCACTTCCGCCGCCAGCTTCAACATCACCACTTACATGTCTCCGCCAGCTCTGCCACGGTGCCATGTCCACCATGTTTCACTTTATCGTACTCCCTCTGTCCCAAAATTTTTGTCTTAGATTTATCTAGATATGGATGTACCTTGTTCAAGCATGCATACTAGTCGTTAGATATAGTACATCCAAGCAGTTGCGATCCACCACTTTTCACAATCCCCTCCCTCCACGAGACGTCTCCTGCACTGCATCAAAGACACTCCCGCATGCCCTCGTCCAATGTAGGTTGTTGCCCCTGAGAGGCCTCCCTCACCGGCCATAGATCTCGCCGCAAGTCGCACCTCCCCATGACCAAACTCCATCAGATATACAAACACATGCAGACATGCTACACCTCGGTTACTATGCTAGACGTGCATATAGTACGCTAAATATTTTGTTTCTAGTATTTTCTTATTTCTTTTGTAAAAATATTTGAAGCACCATTAGAACACAAGATAAAATCCAATATATCAAATATGTTAAAATCCAGTAAATAATGTCATTAAAGTATATACAAATTTGCACTTCCAATACACAGAACGAAAAATGTACATACATCAACATTCACTACTGCTTTCAACAATGCTAGAACATGATCACTTGTTCGTCTTTCAGCAGACAATCTTTGAGACCACTGGCGACCGAGGAGCTGCTGGAGATCGCTCCTCAACTGGCTTAGCTGTTTGTTCATCTAAAAAAGAAAAAGGGTTACCTTTCCGTTAATTTTAGTCTTGCAGTTACAGCCCCTCAAGTATTTGTCACCTATATTTTATCGTTTTTTTCAATACCTTGTTTCATAATTATCCTATGTATTTTCTTGAAGAGTGCAGGCTTATTCTACACCAATTCCCCTCCATCCTTGAGTTACCTGGCCACCATAGGTCCTCTCCTCCCTCTTGCCACTCCATGTGCTAGCATTGAAAATGCCAAATTATATTCTGTCATATGTAGTTCTGATAATAACACAAATACCTAAAAGCAAAGAAGAAAACCAAAGTGAAATTGCTGGGAAAATGTCAAGAAATCACACACTGCTAGATGAATCATAAGAATACATGTACCCCATTATGTCTCAAATCATCATAATATAGTGATAGGTGATGTATAGGGAGATAAAAGTCATTGGCAATAATTAATAATCCTTACTGGTTAAAGAAAGAAATTTTTATGTTTATGTGATGTGAAGAAGAACTGAAGTCATATCATCTCCTGCTGCATAACCAACTACTGGGTAGTGCTCTTTTTTCTAAGCTTGATTATCACAGGTTAATCACTTGGGTGTTATACTGCAAAGAATTTTTTATGCCTACGAGCTTGAGGTCCCATCCCTGATGACACTCAAATCCACTCATTTCTTCTTATATCCCATGGTCGTCGTGCATCCTAAGTTCTGCCATGAGGGCACTTGGTGTCGTGCCGCCAGGTGAACTGGAGGACTTGCACCACACTGGCGCGGCCCATGTCTTCACGTCGACTAACGGAGAAGTGGTCGTTTGGGAGGTTAGCGTGTGAGGTGAAGCTTGCACTGCAAGAAATCAAGAAATGCCATTTTTACAAGAAATTTGTGAGTGGATCCTTAGTTTTGCTTTGCATTAGTAATTGTTCAGCATGTCAACATTTCATCTGCCGGGTTCTGAAATTGGATAACTACATCAACCTTGTAAATGTTGCCTCTTCAATACCAGGAATGGTGTTGTCTCCTACTCTTTTCAAAGTGCTTTGAAGTCTCTTATCATCAGTGATCGTAGTCTTGTGCAGTTCCTTCTTTTTCCTATCATCAGTGGAAGGAAAACTAAGTATAACAAGCAGACAAAGGTTTCATATTTCTGTACTCTAAGCTGATATGCGTACACTAAATGGCATTCACTGAAAGATCAATTTCAAAATGTGACAATAGCATGCTTGGATGATAATCAGTATGCATAGCTTGCAAGCTTCAAATTTGTCATTTCTACACAGGGTATAAGCAATGGTTCACAAGGCCCACAAATTACTGATTATGAGGAAATATTTCAGGTCTTAGACAAACTATTTACACAGGTAAAATGAATACATGTAGAACACATAATGTGTTGAAAGCGGGAAATGCTACTGCTTGCAGCAAAACCAATGACACTACCTATGGATGACAGGGTACCATAGAAAGCACATGTGCACGCTGCCCTTGCCTCCGGCACAGGGCACCGGCCATCTTCTTCAGCTTGTCAACACTCATATTAAAATAGTCATCCAATCTCCTATATGAACCAACAAATTAGTTTTGCCTCCATAACGAAACTTTCTGAAGTGTCTAATGTTTCTCTTCCTCTTAATCTTCAGTTCTATAAAAAGCTCATCTATCAATCTACAGCAAAACAGGAAAAAAAAGGACAATTGCATGATCAGATCCATAACGAAACTTGTTGACCTGCGCCTAATGTTTCTCTTCCTCTTAATCTTTAGTTCTACACAAAGTGCATCGCCCAATATACAAAAAATAGGAAAAAAAGACAATTGAATGATCAGATAAGAATGCAGTTACATGGGACCAGCATAAATCCTTTGTTCTAATGGGCTGAAAACAATAAGAGATAAAGTACAAGTCAACCAAAATGTGAAATCTATCAAAAGAGCAAATGAGATTATATAGTACACTGAAACACAACGTACCAACTCAAATTTATAAGTGTTTATGCACACAGAGCATATTGTTGCCCACTATAGAGAATGAAAACAAAGATGTACACCAAGACATTAAAGAGTTAAATAGAAATAATATACTGTCAAAATGATCCTGCAAAATCAGTATACAAATTCTAGAATTAATCACATAGATACTGTATTAGTGTTGATCCTAATTTGCATTACAACTAACACGTCAAGTACAGGTAGAGGAAATAATGTCCTGCTGATAGGTTCTGTGATTGACCCAATGACTAATTGTGGTTCTAGTCGAGAGGTAGATCAAGGCACATCCATTCAGCAGTTGGGAGATGAACAACATGGAGGCCATGGATCAAAATAGTGAAATGGATCAAAACTATGGGCGTGGACATGGAGATTTGGAGATGGTGGTTCATGTAAAAAAACAGGAATATACCTCAAGGAGTGGACGGCTAGACGCCGAAAACCTTGGCGACACCCTTGGCCGTCTTGCTCAGCCCCTCCCGATTTCCTAGGTACCTCCGAGCGCCCTCTTTCCTGTCCATACGGTGGCGCCTAACTTGCTTCCCGGCCATGACCTTCCCTTCTCCGCCACCTTCCGTTTCCCCCTTGCGGGCCTCCGCATCGGAGCCCCCGACCACCATCGCCACCATAGCATCCAACTTGCATAAATATAACAACATTCACTATTAAACAATTTATCTTCGGACTCACATGGTCTCAAAGAAAATTTTTAAAAGGCAAATGCTATCTACCAATTGCAAGATCCGTAGATGCTCAGAGGTGTCAAATACATTTCTGTATGTGGAAAAAAATGAGTACCTCCAAATTTATAATACACCTCATTGAGTTAGTAACTCTGAGCTTAAATACCACAGCTAACAAGAAATTCTTTGGCAAAATAGCATTTTTTGTCGAGTGTATGGTTAAGATGAAAAGCATACTTTTTTCAACAACAAAAAAACATGTAAAACATACTCCATGTTTGCAGTCGATGCTATTTCTGCAGTCAAAAAGGAACTTAGGTAGTTACACAATTTATTAGCATCTGGGATGGATGGCACGGCTAGGCTAAATCTAATTCCCTCTCAAATATAAAACATGCAGGGTATATTATGAAATAAAAGTGCATTGTGGCCACAACGACTGAATGTTGAAGCCTACACCACCGGTATCTTGCCTGACTTGTTGTTATAGTTATGCACCTCACTTTTTCCCCTGAATCTCCCTTGGTGTAAGATGCAGGAAAAATATATTTCACCTGGAACCAATAATGCGCAGCAAGTTGGTTAAGAAAACCTACGCCTATCCATTTTATACAGACCGCACATACACTATTGATGTATGATTACTCTACAAACAATCTTAACCTGGAACCAGGATAATCTGAAACCATACTGGAGAGCTGCATGTAAACTTCATAGAATAACAGAAGGGCCAAAGCGCCAAAGTACGACAAAGAAATGACTGGCCAACACCCCAAAACAAAAGGGAACAGTGGAAACAGTTGAACTACGCAAGGCCAGAAAACGACCAAGAACTAATTCTTTCCTAACCAGTAGCTAACATCCGTTTCAGCAGGCTCATAACCTGAATAAATGGTGTAGCCAAATGACCATTTGGCAGACAAAAACTTCATTTTTTTGTTCTCCATTTATTCAACGGAGAAAAGGACCAGGCTGGGAACTTGATGTTCATCAATCTATTAAGAAATGAGGCGGGTAAGGTTTGCGAGCACGGGAAGGTAGTAACTAAGAAATATGTGTCCATGCTCACTAAAGCAATCTCTATGCATATCCAAAATCACTGGAAAGACTGCATATTAACTTAGACACCAGTTGCAAACAATATCAGATCTGCCCAGTCAGCATCGGTAGGAAGCACACACCAAGTGTTAGTCTTGTCCAATATACTCAAACCTTCAGAAATTAGACATGTATACATACCAACTAAAAAGATCTCTGGGTGAGTGGATTCTTCAGATCTTCAGCAATTCAAACAAAACTTTTAATTGCCATTGATTAAAACTTATCCTGGCTTCATATCACAGTATAAATTCAAGCAAACTGTATACTTTGTCTGAGTCGATCAGCAAAACATGGACCAATGAATGGCTACTTCATAAATAGAAGACTGCAATTAACATGCTCACAAACATAATCCTCTATGGAGATCAGAAGAGTAATATGGTGAGTGAGTGTACAATTCTGAAGATATTTTAAAAAGGCGAAAATAGATCACGTCTATTTTGCTAGCCTACATCCATTGTTGTCCATCAAGTACAATTGTTCTTTTTTCAATGAAAGTGTGGTAGTTTTTGGAAAAGAGGTTAGTTGCTAGATGATACAATGGTTGAAAACATAAGCAAGAAAAACACGTACCAAATATTGCACTTCTCATATAACTGATACGAAACCTCTCCCGATTGGAAAATATTTCTTGTCGAATCCCTCATTAGGATCGTAAAGCACAACCTGCAAATGTATATATGAGATTAATCTAGGAGGACTTAACATCATTACTAATCTCAGGTGAATGCATCAAATACTTGATAGGCATGCAGCCACAAGTTATGATACATAGATGTACACATTATAAATAAAACAAACATCCCTCCAGCTATCCCATAGAACTTATCAAAAAAAAAATTAAATGGGGAGAACATATATAGAAAGTACTTCCATCAACCTTATTTTGAGCTGAGGCTTATGTACAAACAATTACATGTAGTCGTCATGGCTGGATGTGTAACTTTGGCTGCCTGTAAACAACATGAAGAGAAGTTCGCACAATTCCACAAAAGTGTATTTATCCAAATAGCATATCAAATTGAGCCATAGTACTGGCTCATGTATCATCATAAAAACTATTACTATTGACTGTGTAGGTTGGGGGAAGATGAACATGTGTTCTGCAGTTTTGAATTGCTGCAAAAACAAAAGCTAATCTGAAATTGTAGTCAATTGGATGTGGACGAAAAACGACTGACCGCTTCCTCCTGGTGAATCCAAACAACTTCGATGCAAACAGTTGAATCTGGCGCATGACAATATAACACGGGTCCCTTTTTGTTGACATCCACATGATAAAAAAAAGGAAATTGCATAAATTTGTGGTCTTGAGGATCAGTGTAGCACCATCCTGCTACTCTAGCAGGAATCTTTATGTCAAAATCGGGAGGGGCATGAGAATCAGAGAACAGGTCGTCAGAGATTACAACCTGTGCTCCTCCTCGCTCCAGGGCATGCCCTTGCAGAGCTCGTCGCTCCTCGCGCCACGGCCACTGTCACAGCCTGCCGTAGAGATCCGCGATGGTGGCGGCATCGTCATCGTCCCATGAGTTAGACTGGACGTGGGCGAGGCAGGTCGTCCGAGGAGGAGCAAGCAGCCCACGGCGGCGAGATCCATGACGCGGCCATGAAGGCACCTGCAGAGAGGAACGACACGTAGTTCAGAGACGAGAGAGAGAGAGAGAGAGAGGAAAGAGGAGAAAGGAGAGAGGGAGGCACGGCGGTGGGGTCCTGGTGTCTGCTCCCGGCGAGGTCAGGAAGCGCTCGGCGGCGGTGGCGGCGTAGGAGGGGCGGGGGAGGAGGAGGGGCTAGGAACCCTAGCCAGGGTGAGGGAATCGTGGGTCGCTCGCTCGCTCGCTTTACAGGATCGAGAGGAGAGGGGGTGTCGTACG
>NC_057813.1:457845977-457847534 GCF_018294505.1 Triticum aestivum | reverse complement strand
GGCAGGTCGTCCGAGGAGGAGCAAGCAGCCCACGGCGGCGAGATCCATGACGCGGCCATGAAGGCACCTGCAGAGAGGAACGACACGTAGTTCAGAGACGAGAGAGAGAGAGAGAGAGAGGAAAGAGGAGAAAGGAGAGAGGGAGGCACGGCGGGGGGGTCCTGGTGTCTGCTCCCGGCGAGGTCAGGAAGCGCTCGGCGGCGGTGGCGGCGTAGGAGGGGCGGGGGAGGAGGAGGGGCTAGGAACCCTAGCCAGGGTGAGGGAATCGTGGGTCGCTCGCTCGCTCGCTTTACAGGATCGAGAGGAGAGGGGGTGTCGTACGTGTTTTTCTTAGCGGGAGGGGTGGTGCGAAAAAAACCTACGAAAAAAAAACCAAGGTGGGAAGGAGGACGAAAAAGAACTGGACGAAAATGGTGGGACGAAAATAAAACCTGAAACGCGACCTACCAACTGAGACATTAGGAGTTTAGATCAGCATAGACCTGTATGCCATGGTGAGTTGGTACCGTCGCCTCCATTCCGGTTAAACCTCTCCCCCATCGATTTTTTCTATCCCACCAATTTATTTCAACTTTATAGCCCACTAATCTATTTAATCAGGTTTTTATCTGCCTAATTTAGCAATATTGTTATGGAAAGGAATCAATCATGGTGATCCTTAATCAATCTTTAAAGACCAAAGCTACGGAAAGAAGTCATTGTTTGATAACAGAAGGCACATTATGGAAAGGAATCAATATTAAATGCATCATGGATACATTCTTAATTTTTTTTGACTAAAGATTTTTTTATCTCTTGATATTTTATTATGGTTGTCGATATATCCATTCAAATATCACTCTAAGAAACATTTTTCGTTGGGAGAAAAAAAATAAAGAAATAAAAGTAGAGTGATTTACCGGTAAAAAGGAAGTCACCAAGCTAGTCTGATGTGCAAGAAGATTTTGAATATGTATGCGAGATACGGTTAATATTGAATTACTAAAATATATATGCCCTCGTTGCAATGCACGCGAAATTAACTAGCATTAGTGGTAGGTTACTTGAAGTGTCATTATTATGTTTGGTATAAAAGTTTAGCAGAATCTTTAACGTACGTGAGATTATGTGGGATGCCCACTTGCCCCGTTAAAAAATATGTAGAAACATCTGGGCCTCCTATTTATATTATGCAACAGATGTGGATGTGGATCTGGATCGGGGTTGGGGTTGTTAATCTCAGTTATGGTTGTCTGAGCGAAATAATTTTCCTACTTTAGAAATTGTGACAAATTGCTTTTCATTAGAGATGGATTTGCAGCAAATTGCATGAGCGAGAAATTCATATTTTTTCATCAAGTCAGACAATTTTTAGTTAGGATAGAATGCTAAATGCACTGCTTGGTTGCTTAATGGACACAGTGGCATGCATGCCCAACAACGGACATCATATTTTTGTGGAATTCACGACATCCAACTGTATGTTACAACGTGACAATAACTCAGGAGACATTGGATCCGCCTTCTTTGCTCGGGGGTATCACAGGCGGTGCACACGTTCTCCCTGTTGATGGGGGT
>NC_057813.1:457825061-457845781 GCF_018294505.1 Triticum aestivum | reverse complement strand
TTGGCGGTCCATGGAGAAGTACGGTGTGAAGGAGAGAGGGCGCCATGGTGAAGGTGAGGTGGGCGTCATCCGGTTTTAAAGGAGAGGGCTCCACCGAGAAATATCCCGCTATGGCGGGAAATCGAGTGGGAAGGGGAGGGTCCGGTAGGAAAAGGAAAGGGTGCATCATGGGATGAGGTTTTTGTGTTGGGCACACATGTTGGAGATAACATGATGGATAGTCCGTGTTGGGGAACGTAGTAATTTCAAAATTTTTCTACGCACACGCAAGAACATGGTGATGGCATAGCAACGAGAGGGGAGAGTGTTGTCCATGTACCCTCGTAGACCGTAAGCGGAAGCGTTATGACAACGCAGTTGATGTAGTCGTACGTCTTCACGATCCGACCGATCCAAGTACCGAACGTACGACACCTCCGAGTTCAGCACACGTTCAGCTCGATGACGATCCCCGGACTCCGATCCAGCAAAGTGTCGGGGATGAGTTCCGTCAGCACGACGGTGTGGTGACGATGATGATGCTCTACCGGTGCAGGGCTTCGCCTAAACTCCGCGACGATATGACCGAGGTGGAATATGGTGGAGGGGGGCACCGCACACGGCTAAGGAACGATCCAAAGATCAACTTGTGTGTCTAGGGTGCCCCCTGCCCCCGTATATAAAGGAGCAAGGGGGGTGTCGTGGTTCTAAGTCTGACAGTAGAATGGGGGGTAGGTATGGAGAGGCAAGATCCTAGCTATGGAGTAGTTGTACACACGAGTGTTTAACGAGTTCAGGCCCTTCTCTGAGGAAGTAATAGCCCTACGTCTCGGAGCCCGGAGGCGGTCGACTGGTTTATGTGTATACGAGTTACAGGTGTGTGAACCCTCTACACTGAGGAGGGGGGTGGCTTATATAGAGTTCGCCAGACCCCTCCGACCCTCAGTTATGCAGGGTTTAAAGTACATTAAGACAGGGGGTTACTGGTAACGCTCTCATAAAGTGCTATGAAGACTATTAAAGCTACTTAATGATAGACCTTTGCGTGCTGAGTGACTTTAGGTCTCCTGGCCGTCGAGTGGTTAGCTTCATGGTCGAGTGGCTATCTTCATCGTCGAGTGGCTATCTTCACCGTCGAGTGTCCTTGGGTTCGTCGAGTGAAGTCCCTCTTGGCTGACTGGAAGGTAGCTTCTTCTAAGGGTGTCTTTGGGTATGGTATCCTAGACAGGTCCATGATCCTACCCTAAGTACATAACCTCATCATTAGCCCCCGAATGGATCGAGGTTCGAGTGAGGAAGGAGTTGATGATTTTCTCCGACCTATTTCCCGTGCTTTGATTATGTCGTATCCTGGATCAGCGATTTTTCTTTTTGGCGTTGTCATCAACTTTTCTTTCAGTCGCCTTGATCCATTCCTTTCTTCTGTCGAGTGAACTTTTGAACTTTAGTGAACTTTCGAGCGACGGATCGTAGGAAAGATATCGTCTGACAGATTGATCTGCCGTTAGCGGATTTTGTGGGATCCGAATTTTGGGAAGCACGCGAAACGGGGCGGACCGTGGTACTCGGATGGGATAAGGCGCGGACGCCTCGATTTCCATGCCGCCTTTTTCGCCACGTATCGTGCGTGCGCGACTATTTCGGGATGTGACAGGACCGCCCGGGCCTACTGGTCAGCCACTCGGAAGTGTCCTTGTATAAAGCGCCGGGCGAGGGTTTTTTGAACAGTGCCTTCCCATTCTTCTCTCCGCCCTCTTTGCCTCCGCCCGCTGCGCCTGCTCTCGCCTCTGCTTATCCACCCCTCGCGCGCTTCGCCAGCGACAATGGTGAAGGAGAAGATGGCGGCCTTGGAGCGCGCGAAGAAGGCAACGACGGCGGGGAAAGCGAAGGGAAGAGCGTCCAGTCGGGGCGGATCTTCATCAAGATCCCGCCTGCCAAAGGGTTGGGTCCAAGGGGATTGGATCCGCTCGACCATCACCGAGATGGATCTCAATGACCTGGCCAACGAGGGTCTGATTCCCCATGGGTCAGCAAGGCTTCCGGGGTTCGAGTGTCAACCACAGCCGCAGGAGGGTGAGTGCGTCCTCCTAGCCACTCATATCGATCGTGGATTCTCTCTGCTGCCGAGTGTTTTCTTCCGAGGGTTCTTGAACTTCTTTGGGGCGCAACTCCACCATTTCACTCCCAATTCTATCGCCCATCTCGCTGCTTTCATTTCCATGTGCAGGAACTTCCTGGGTTGTCGACCTCATTGGGGTCTCTTCAAGCACATATTCACCTGTCGCTCACAGAAGGTGAAAAAGGCGAGTCCGGGTGACGAGAGGACTAAGGTTATCCAGATGTGCGGGGGTCTTGGGATTCAGATGAGGAATAAGAGTACTTTCCCGGCCATGACCCTTCCTGAGTCGGTCAGAGGGTGGCAGTCGACTTGGTTTTACTGCCAAGACGAGCCGACGCCGGGGTAGTCGACTGGTCTCCCTCCGTTTTCCATGGACCGAGTGGACAAACCCTCTTCTCTGAAAGTGCTTCCTGAGGAGAAAGCTCAGGTAAAAATGCTGATGGAGCACGTAGTCCAACTCGTTAGGGACGGAGTGACGGGTATGGATCTTCTGGAGGTCTTCCTTAGGCGGCGCATCCAACCACTTCAGTACTGAGGCCATCCGATGTGGCTGTATTGTGGTGCCGAAGACACCACTCGGGTCCATCCAGAAGCGGTCGACGACGCCACACCGGAGAGGTGGGTGGCCGCAATCACGGGGAATAAGGACAACTGTCGAGGGGCTAGGAGGATCCCACCACTTGACTGTACCTACACACCGAACACGGTATGGCCACTTATTTCCAATTGCAATCTTGCTTTATTCATTCTGCTTCGCTGCGAATTGGTCGAGTGATCTTTGTTTTGCTTTGTTGCCTGACAGGCCACCACAGAGTTATACTTGATGCCCAATGGAGCGCAAACACCGACTGAGGAGGAGGAAGGAAGTGGGGGCGAAAGCCCGGAGGAGTGGGATTCGGATGCTGACGACGATGATGAGGGTGATGACTCTGGTGAGGAGGAAGAAGAGGAGGAGGAGGAGGAAGTTGTACCTCCTCGCTCGGAAATACGCTCGAAGCTTGTCCATGATCCCACGGTCGAGCGCGGTAAGGGGGTCGCAACCGTCATGCAGTCGTCCAAGCGCCCTCGGACTACTTCTCCGGCGCCGACTGAGAAAGCTCCGAAGCAATCTCGGGTGGCGCCATCGAAGTCGGCGAAGGTCTTGCCGAAGATGAAGATGGTGATCCCCACTATCTCAGGGTAATGGTGTAGCTTGAATTTGTCTGCTCCTCATGAACTTATTCTTGGTCGACTCACGAGCTAATCGACTGTCTTCTGAAACTGCAGTGCTGCTACTTCTGATACCTCGTCCAGAGCTGGAGATCAGGAGATGGAGGATGCTGTTACTTCGAAACCTGGTATGACTCTTGTAGTTCCGCCTTCAGTCGATTGTCTTCTTGTCTCTAATTTTGATTCTTTTTCTGCAGCTTCATCTAACGTCGTTATCGATCTTCCCGACGACGACGACGAGGAACCACCAAGGCAGAGGAGGAGCAAGAAAGCGTCTGCTGGCAAGGCGACTCAGGACGTGCCAGCACCCGAGACGTTGGTCGTGGAGGGAGACAATGTCACTCGGCCTACCGTAACCTTTGCGATGCCGTTGACGAGTGCTCGTCCTTCGTCGTCGAGTGCTGCTCAACCCTCGCTTTTCTCAACCTACCCCATTCCAGAAGACCAAGCTAGTGCTGCTAAAGAAGCAATACGCCAAGCGGGGGTCATGATGGAGCAAGTGAAGGCAATACGAGAAGCCAGCCAGGCAGCCTATGACGCCAGTTCGGCTCTTCAGAGTAATGTTCAGGTTAGTCGGTCACTGCCTGTTCTGTTAGGATATGATATCTGAAAACTCTTCTTTCTGAAATTCTTAGAGTTTGTCCTACACCCACTGGGTGTGTCTATTAAAATTCCGGATTAGTGGGGGCACGCTGAGTGCACCCACTGGGTGTAGTCCCCAAGGCTATGGTCGACTGCTGGCAGTCGACCATAGGCTTTATGTCTTAATTTTTTCCTTACTCGACTAGGTCGAATAGATTCATAGACCGGTGGGGGCACGCTGAGTGCACCCACTGGGTGTAGTCCCCGAGACTGTGGTCGACTGCTGGCAGTCGACTATAGTCTGAAGAACATCTCCCGTTTTTTTGTTGGTCGACTGGTCGACTCTAACTGATGAAACTAGTGGGGGCACGCTGAGTGCACCCACTGGGTGTAGTCCCCGAGACTATGGTCGAATGTTTGTATTCGGCCGTAGTCTTAGAAACGCTATGATTTTTCCTTAGTCACTCGAAAGTGAATTGTCTTTGACATCTATCGATTGGTTCTTCGTAGAAATCCTGTGACCTTGCGGCTCGTTACACTGAGTTGGAGAACAAACACATTCAGCTCGAGCTTGATCTGAAACTGACCCAAGAGAACTTGACGAAGGCGAAGGAGGAAGCTAAAGGTATGTTTGGTGAGGCCTTCGACGACTGCCTTTGCCTCTCACTCGTTTCCGAATCTTAATCTCATTGTAACTTTGCAGACAAAGTGAGGGATGCCCTGAAGAAGCAAGACCTTGACTTGGCTGAGATGCAAAAAACTGCTTTAGAGAAGACCAAGCTTGCAGATGTGAAGCTGGCTTCAGTGACCAAGCTTGAAGAAGAAAACACCAATCTGAAAGCTGCTCTTGATGCTGCCAACCAGGAGGTCAGTCGACTGAAAAGTGACAAGACCACCCTGAATGACAAGGCCAGTGAGTTGATGAGAAAGAAGAACGATCTGGCAACGATCTGGAGGCTTATCTGCGTGGACTCGCCAAGAAGTTGTTCCTCATGCTTGAAGGTAATCTTTTGTATCAAACAAGTATTTTAACTGTAACCTCCGACTGTTGTCTTGACTCAGTGGTTGTGCTTGCAGAATTTTGCCGGAACTTTGAAGAGGAGACTGGTCGACTGGAAGTAAACCTGGACCCCGTCAACTCTCCCGTGGGAGACGAAGTTGCCATGAATGTGCTCCGGCTTGAATCTCGTGTTGCTGCTATCGTCGACTATCTTGCAAGGCTGAAGGTCGCAACTTCTCGCATCGATACAACACTCTGGCCAAGAGAAACGCTCCAGAATGACCTCGAGTGTCTGATGACTCGACTGAACGAGGTCCCAAGTCGAGTGCAGGAGTGGAAGAAGTCTTCGGCCAGGTGTGGTGCGGATGTTGCTCTGTCTCTGGTCCGCGTTCATTGCAAGGATGCGCGAGAGGACAAGCTGGTGGCCCTTAGGGTGGCTAACACCAAGAAGCACGATTTCCGATCCTTCATGGAGACCTTCATCACCGCCGCCACTCGAATTGCAGATGGAATCGACCTGGACAAGTTTGTTGCGCCTTCCAGCCCTCCACAAGAGGGGTAAAAAACTTCTGAGCTTGATACTTTAAATTTGCCTCGGTATGCCGAGTGAGTTTTGTAACCGACAAACCTTAACAGGCTTAGCGCCTGAGCACTTTCGGTTCCGTTAGGTGTTATCCGAACTTGGATTCAACGTTGAATATGTTTGCATTTGGTTTGAGATGTCTTTTGCAGGTTAAAGCGAAGCGCTCATTGCAATCGACTTGTTCCCCAATATACTTAGACGAGCACTGGGCTGTGGCTAAGCCTTCGAGTGAGAGGTTTGCTCTCCACTCGGTAGGATTTTCAAAAACTTAGGCGAGCACTGGGCTGCAGCTAAGCCCCCGAGTGGGAGGTCTGCTCTCCACTCGGTAGCATTTTCAAAAACTTAGGCGAGCACTGGGCTGCAGCTAAGCCCCCGAGTGGGAGGTCTGCTCTCCACTCGGTAGGATTTCAGATACTTAGGCGAGCACTGGGATGCAGCTAAGCCCCCGAGTGGGAGGTCTGCTCTCCACTCGGTAGGATTTCAGATACTTAGGCGAGCACTGGGCTGCAGCTAAGCCCCCGAGTGGGAGGTTTGCTCTCCACTCGGTAGGATTTTTAGATACTTAGGAGAGCACTAGGCTGCAGCTAAGCCTCCAAGTGGGAGGTTTTCTCTCCACTCGGTAGGATTTTCAAGAACTTAGGCGAGCACTGAGCTGCAGCTAAGCCCCCGAGTGGGAGGTCTGCTCTCCACTCGGTAGGATTTTGTATTGGTGGCGTAGCTCGGAAGGAAAGGGTAGCAGTCGACCTGCACCTCGTCCTCCTTGCAAAGCGCATGTTGTGTTTGTGGCGTAGCTCGGAAGGAGAGGGTAGCAGTCGACCTGCACCTCGTCCTCCTTGCAGAGCGCACGTTGTATTTGTGGCGTAGCTCGGAAGGAGAGGGTAGTAGTCGACCTGCACCTCGTCCTCCTTGCAAAGCGCATGTTGTATTTGTACTTAGGCGAGCGCAATGCTGCAGCTAAGCCTCCGAGTGGAAGGCTGGCTTACCACTCGGTAGGATTTTGTTTATCTTAGGCGAGTACTTGGACTGCAGCTAAGCCTCCGAGTGGAAGGCTGGCTTACCACTCGACAGGATTTTGTTTATCTTAGGCGAGTACTTGGACTGCAGCTAAGTCTCCGAGTGGAAGGCTGGCTTACCACTCGACAGGATTTTCTTTATCTTAGGCGAGTACTTAGACTGCAGCTAAGCCTTCGAGTGGAAAGCTGGCTTACCACTCGGTAGGATTTTGTTTATCTTAGGCGAAATGGATTTTGCAGCTAAGCCTTCGTGTGGGAGACTGGCTCACCACTCGGTTAGGATTTTTTTTACAAACTTGGGCGAATCGGATTCGCAGCCAAGTCACCCACTGGGGGATTGTTTTTTGTGGACAAAAGAAATAACGATTACTGGGAAAATTATAAAGCTCTTGTCTTTGATAAATAAACTACAGAAGTACTTTTATTACAACTCATCCGAGTGAGTACTTAAGTGTAAAAGGGGCGGAGAAGCTCCGCGTTCCAAGCTCGGGGCTCGTCGAAATGATGCTCGACATTGTAAAGACGGTATGCTCCATTGTGGAGAACCTTGGTGACGATGAAGGGACCTTCCCAAGAAGGAGCAAGCTTGTGTGGTTTCTGCTGATCCACTCGGAGAACTAAATCTCCTTCCTGGAAGGCTCGACTCTTCACGTTTTTGGCGTGGAAGCGATGCAAGTCTTGTTGGTAAATGGTCGATCTGATCAGAGCCATCTCCCTTTCTTCCTCTAAAAGGTCGACTACATCCTGCCGCGCTTGTTCTGCTTCAGCTTCGGTGTAGAGCTCGACCCGGGGAGCATTGTGGAGAAGGTCACTCGGCAAGACCGCTTCAGCTCCGTAGACCAAGAAGAATGGAGTTCTTCCAGTCAACTGGTTGGGCGTGGTCCTTAACCCCCAAAGCACCGAGGGAAGTTCGTCGACCCATGCACCAGCCGCATGCTTAAGATCACGCATCAAACGGGGTTTCAACCCTTTGAGAATCAAACCGTTGGCTCGTTCTGCCTGTCCATTCGATTGTGGATGAGCGACTGAAGCATAGTCGACTCGTGTGCCTTGAGACATGCAGAAAGCTCTAAACTCTTCGGAATCGAAGTTTGACCCGTTGTCAGTGATGATGCTGTGCGGGACTCCATATCTGAATATTAATTCTCTGATGAAGCTGATAGCAGTACCGGCATCGAGGTTCTTGATGGGTTTAGCTTCGATCCACTTAGTGAACTTGTCGACTCCTACCAGCACATGGGTAAAACCGCTTCTGCCTGTTCTCAAAGGACCGACCATATCCAAACCCCATACTGCAAAGGGCCAGACGAGACGCGGGCTTGTGTGACATATTGGAGTAAAACTGACATCCCTCGCACTTGTCGACTATCTCCTTCGCCATTTCATTCGCTCTTGGCCAATAAAATCTGGCTCGGTATGCTTTGGCCACGATGGTCCGAGGGGACGCATGATGGCCACAGGTCCCCGAGTGGATGTCATCAAGGATTATTCGACCTTCCTCCGGTGTTATGCATTTCTGACCAACTCCAGTCGCGCTTTCTCTGTACAACTATCCCCTTATCACGGTAAAGGCCTTAGATCGGCGGACGATCTGTCGAGCCTCTTCTTTGTCCTCCGGGAGTTCTTTCCTCAAGATATACGCGATATATGGTACTGTCCAATCGGGAGTGATCACTAAAACTTCCATGATCAGGTCGACCACTGCTGGGACTTCAACCTCAGTCAGATCCGTAACACTCTTAGGTTGCGGAGCTTCGCCGGTAAAAGGATCTTCTACGACTGATGGAGTGTGGATATGCTCCAAGAACACGTCACTGGGGATGGCTTCTCTCTTGGATCCTATCTTCGCCAAATCATCAGCTGCTTGATTTTTCAGTCGGGGTATGTGGTGGAGCTCTAACCCTTCGAACTTCTTTTCGAGCTTCCTCACTGCATTTTAGTATCCAGTCATGGCTGGGCTTCTAATGTCCCATTCCTTCATCACCTGATTGACCACCAAATCTGAGTCGCCATAGACCATAAGGCGACGAACGCTGAGTGAAATGGCCATGCGCAACCCATACAAGAGTGCTTCATATTCTGCTTCATTGTTGGAGGAATCAAAGTGGATTTGGAGCACATATTTGAGTTTATCCCCTCGGGGGGAAACCAAAACAACCCCAGCACCAGAACCATTTAACATCTTAGATCCATCAAAGAACATGGTCCAATGCTTCGAGTGAACTTGAGTCGGCTGCTGTTGCTCAATCCACTCGGCAAGGAAATCTGCTATAGCCTGGGACTTAATGGCTTTCTTTGCCTCGAATTTGACATCAAGGGGAAGGAGTTCAATCGCCCATTTAGCCACTCGACCAGTTGCATCTCTGTTGTGCAGAATCTCTGACAATGGTGCGTCGCTGACGACTGTAATGTCATGATCAGAGAAATAATGAGCAACCTTCTTCATGGTCATCTAGATCCCATATACAAGCTTCTGATAATGAGGATATCTTTGCTTCGATGGGGTCAAAACTTCAGAGAGATAATACACTGGGCGCTGAACTTTGGAGGCTTTCCCTTCTTCTTTCCACTCGACCGTAAGTACTGTACTAACGACTTGTCCTGTGGCTGCAATATAAAGCAACAGAGGCTCTTTGCTGATTAGAGCAGCAAGCACTGGCTGGGTGGAGAGCAGAGTTTTTAACTCGGCAAACGCTGCATCAGCTTCTGGAGTCCACTCGAACTTGTCCGCCTTCTTCATCAGTCGGTAAAGGGGCAATGCCTTTTCACCGAGGCGAGAGATGAATCGACTTAACGCAGCCAAGCATCCAGTAAGCTTCTGGACGTCGTGCACACGCACAGGGCGTTTCATTCGGAGTATGGTGCCAACTTTTTCTGGGTTAGCATCGATTCCTCGTTCTGAAACGAGAAAACCGAGTAACTTTCCGCCAGGTACTCCGAATGTGCACTTTGATGGATTAAGCTTGATATCATACCTTCTAAGATTGGCAAATGTTTCAGCTAGGTCAGTCAATAGGTCGGAACCCTTTCGCGACTTGACCACGATACCATCCATGTACGCTTCTACATTCTGACTGATTTGAGTGAGTAAACACTTTTGAATCATTCTCATGAATGTGGCTCCGGCATTCTTGAGGCCGAATGGCATGGTGATATAGCAGAAGCATCCAAATGGAGTGATGAAAGCTGTTTTGATTTCGTCAGGTCCATACAGACGGATCTGATGATACCCGGAATAAGCGTCTAAAAAAGACAATCTCTCGCACCCTGCGGTCGAGTCGACAATTTGGTCGATGCGAGGGAGAGGAAAATGATCTTTTGGGCAGGCCCGATTGATATGTTTGAAATCAATGCACATGCAAAGTGAGTTGTCCTTCTTGGGAACCATGACGACATTGGCGAGCCACTCGGAGTGGTATATCTCTCGGATAAACTCTGCTGCAAGGAGTCGAGCCACCTCCTCGCCAATGGCTTTTTTCTTCTGAACGGCGGACCATCGAAGATGTTCTTTAACAGGTTTCACTTTTGAGTCGACTCTAAGGCGATGCTCAGCCAGCCCCCTGGGAACACCCGGCATGTCATCTAGCTTCCATGCAAAGATGTCCCAGTTCTCACGGAGGAACTGGATGAGCGCTTCTTCCTATTTAGAGTCGAGTGTTGTGGAAATATGGGTCGGAGCTGCATTGGGGTCAGTCGGGTGGATATGGACTGGCTTCGTCTCCCCAGACGACTGAAATGCTGACTCTGTGGCGGGCTTCTTGGCCCGCAACAAATCACTCGGATCTGCATTTTTCTTGTATTCCTCCAGCTCTACCACTGTTATCTGGTCATCCGCAATCTTTGAGCCTTTCTGGAAACACTCTTCTGCCTTCTTCCGGCTGCCAGTGATAGTGATCACGCCTTTGGGGCCAGGCATCTTTAATTTGAGGTACACATAACATGGTCGAGCCATGAAGCGGGCATAGGCTGGTCTTCCCAAAATAGCGTGGTAGGCGCTTCGGAAATCCACGACTTCAAATGTCAGCTTCTCTTTGCGGAAATGCTTCGAGTCGCCGAACACTACATCCAAAGCTATTTGGCCGAGTGACTCAGCCTTCTTTCCAGGGATGACTCCGTGAAAACTCATATTGCTAGAACTGAGCCTGGACATCGGAATGCCCATTCCCTTGAGCGTCTCTGCATACAGTATATTCAATCCACTGCCGCCATCCATCAATACCTTCGTCAGTCGAGTGCCTTCGACGACTGGGTCGACCACCAGCGCTTGCCTCCCAGGGGTGGCAATGTGAGTAGAGTGATCAGACTGGTCGAAAGTAATGGGAGTTTACGACCATCTCAGATAGCTTGGTGTCGCCGGGGCGACCATATTGACCTCACGGTTGATCACTTTCAGTCGACTTTTGCTCTCTACATCAGCAAAAATCATCAGAGTGGAGTTGACATGAGGGTACTCTCCATCACTGTCCTCCTTGTCCTCGGCCTTGTCCGACTCCTTCTCTTTGTCCTTTGGCTATTTTCCTTGAAACTGCTGGATTAAGAACCGGCACTGGCGAGTGGTATGCTTTGGGTAGATGAAGTTACCCTCTTCGTCTTTCTTCGTGTGGATATGACACGGTAGATCCATCACGTCATTACCTTACTTATCCTTTACCTTCTTGGGGTTCCAAGATCCTTTGGGCTTCCCTTTGAATTTGCCCTGAGTCACGACCAGAGCCTCTCCAGGAGTAGCCGGCTCGGCCTTCCGCTTCTGCTTCCGACTGGAGTTTCCTTTCTCCGACTGACTCGGCTTGTACTTGCCACTCCGGAGTCGGTCCTCTTCTTCGCCATTGGCGTACTTGGTGGCTATTTCCATCATCCGACTCAGGGTCATATCTCCAGTTCGACCAAACTTCAGGCTCAACTCTCTTTTCTTGACACCATCCTTGAAGGCGCAGACCGCTTGATGGTCTGACACATTCTCTACAGTATGATGCAAAGTGATCCATCTCTGGATGTAATCTCTCAATGTTTCACTCGACTTTTGTACACAAACTTGCAGCTCTGTCAATCCAGCCGGTCGCTTGCAAGTTCCCTCGAACGTCCTGACGAACACTCGGGAAAGATCTTCCCAGGTGTAAATGCTGCTAGGAGTTAACTGATTCAACCATGCCCTGGCCGAACCCTCTTGCATAAGTGGCAAATGCTTCATGGCCACCTCATCATTACCTCCACCAATTTGTACAGCCACTCGGTAGTCCTCAAGCCAAGTTTCAGGCTTAGACTCTCCGGTGAACTTACTTACTCCAGTCGCCAACCTGTAGTTGGGGGGTATCACTGCGGCTCTGATGGCTCTGCTAAAGCATTCTGGACCTGAAACATGGACTCGGATGCTTGTGGGCACATCTCTGTCATGGCCACCTCTATGAGCTCTGTTCCGGTCGACCAAACCTTGCACGATGATGGATCTCGCGTCAAAGCCTGGCTCTCTGGGGTCGACTGGAGCTCTCCGCCCAACACTGAGCTGGCGCCTGTCATCTTGCTGCCGATGGGCGTTAGACCCACTTCTCGGGGGAGGAGTGGGCACTTGACGCCTATCATCACGATCAAAACAATCATCATAGTGGTCCCGCCAGCCTTCACGTCCCACTCGCCTCAGAGACGACCTTGGGCTATGAGCCGACTGAACAGTATTCGCAGTGACGGATCGACTATGAATCCTGTTGCGCGACTGCGACACAACTGAATTCTGATCTCCTGCCGCCCGGAGCAAATCTCTGATCTGCATCAAGCCTCTTCCAGCCTCCTACTGAGAGGGCTGAATTGACTCCGCTATACGGGCTGCAGCTGCCAAATTTTGAATCGGGGTTCGATATGCCCGAGTCGGTTGCGGAAAGAGCTGACGTCGGCGGGAGTCGGGTACTTGCTGATGCGCATGCTCGTCGAGTGCTCGCTGGAGGTTCTCTAGTCGAGTGCGTTCAGCCAAGTTGGCCAAACGCGCCTCTTCCAGGGCTCGAGCCTCAGGAGTTTCTCCTGCAATGGGAGTATGCAGGGCATCCATGTTCCGGCGGCGAAGTTCTTCCCTCTGCTGAGAAGTGAGTGGCTCGGGCTGATACTCTTCGTGGGCCTGAGCGGGGTCGCCCCCATCGCCCATCCTGTCCTTGCGGGGGAAACCGGGGGGGCTACGAGGCCCGTTGACCATCAGGACTTCCGCCGCCGGATCACTGCTATCGCACTCGGATGCAGCCTCTACTGAGCCAGTCGACAGGTCGAACAGGCCGTAGAGAGATTCGTCGGGCTCAATTGCCGCGACTTGGGTGGTGGCCGATTGGCGAGCCACTGCGTGTCTCACCCATCGCTGGAGCCTCGATCGACCGGAGCGCTTGCGCTGGCGGGAGACAGGGAGGGAAGACAGCACAGGAGTCGACCGGTAAGGAGTCGACGGCTGCCGCAGCAAGACGTCGTGGACACACGCCCGAAAGTGCGTCGCCCCGCGGACGGGGAGCGCGTCAATGTCGAGTGGTGCCTCCTGGAGCCAAGCGGAGTCGTCGGCGATGAAAGCGAGCGCACCGAGACGGATCTCGCGGCCCTCGACCAGAGCTCCGCCGGAAACCATGATGAAGGCAATCGGACAAATTGCAACTTCTCCAAAAAGTCACTAAGACACCTGCCCCACGGTTGGCGCCAACTGTCGTGGTTCTAAGTCTGATAGTAGAATGGGGGGTAGGTATGGAGAGGCAAGATCCTAGCTATGGAGTAGTTGTACACACGAGTGTTTAACGAGTTCAGGCCCTTCTCTGAGGAAGTAATAGCCCTACGTCTCGGAGCCTAGAGGCGGTCGACTGGTTTATGTGTATACGAGTTACAGGGGTGCGAACCCTCTACGCTGAGGAGGGGGGTGGCTTATATAGAGTTCGCCAGACCCCTCCGGCCCTCAGTTATGCAGGGTTTAAAGTACATTAAGACAGGGGGTTACTGGTAACGCTCTCATAAAGTGCTATGAAGACTATTAAAGCTACTTAATGACAGACTGTTGCGTGCTGAGTGACTTTAGGTCTCCTGGCCGTCGAGTGGTTAGCTTCATGGTCGAGTGGCTATCTTCATCGTCGAGTGGCTATCTTCACCGTCGAGTGTCCTTGGGTTCGTCGAGTGAAGTCCCTCTTGGCTGACTGGAAGGTAGCTTCTTCTAAGGGTGTCTTTGGGTATGGTATCCTAGACAGGTCCATGATCCTACCCTAAGTACATAACCTCATCAGGGGGTGTGGCCGGCCCTAGGAGGAGGCGCGCCGGAGGAGTCCTACTCCCACCGGGAGTAGGACTCCCCCCTTTCCCTAGTTGGACTAGGACTTGGGGGGAAGGAGGAGAGGGGGGAAAGGAAAGGGGGGGCGCCCCCCCTCCTTGTCCTATTCGGACTTGGGGGGGGGGAGGGACGCGCGGCTGCCCCTTGGCCCCTTCTCCTCTTCCTCCACTAGGCCCACTAAGGCCCATTAGGTCACCGGGGGGTTCCGGTAACCTCCCGGTACTCCGGTAAAATGCCGATTTCACCCGGAACACTTCCGATGTCCAGACATAGGCTTCCAATATCAATCTTTATGTCTCGACCATTTCGAGACTCCTCATCATGTCCGTGATCACATCCGGGACTCCGAACAAACTTCGGTACATCAAAACTTATAAACTCATAATAAAACTGTCATCGTAACTTTAAGCGTGCGGACCCTACGGGTTCGAGAACTATGTAGACATGACCAGAACTATTCTCGGTCAATAACCAATAGCGGAACCTGGATGCTCATATTGGCTCCTACATATTCAACGAAGATCTTTATCGGTCAAACCGCATAACAACATACGTTGTTCCCTTTGTCATCGGTATGTTACTTGCCCGAGATTCGATCGTCGGTATCCAATACCTAGTTCAATCTCGTTACCGGCAAGTCTCTTTACTTGTTACGTAATGCATCATTCCGTAACTAACTCATTAGCTACATTGCTTGCAAGGCTTATAGTGATGTGCATTACCGAGAGGGCCCAGAGATACCTCTCCGACAATCGGAGTGACAAAACCTAATCTCGAAATACGCCAACCCAACATGTACCTTCGGAGACACCTGTAGTACTCCTTTATAATCTCCCAGTTACGTTGTGACATTTGGTAGCACCCAAAGTGTTCCTCCGGTAAACGGGAGTTGCATAATCTCATAGTTACAGGAACATGTATAAGTCATGAAGAAAGCAATAGCAATATACTAAATGATCAAGTGCTAGGCTAACGGAATGGGTCATGTCAATCACATCATTCTCCTAATGATGTGATCCCATTAATCAAATGACAACACATGTCTATGGTTAGGAAACATAACCATCTTTGATTAATGAGCTAGTCAAGTAGAGGCATACTAGTGACGTTATGTTTGTCTATGTATTCACACATGTATTATGTTTCCGGTTAATACAATTCTAGCATGAATAATAAACATTTATCATGATATGAGGAAATAAATAATAACTTTATTATTGCCTCTAGGGCATATTTCCTTCAGTCTCCCACTTGCACTAGAGTCAATAATCTAGATTACACAGTAATGATTCTAACACCCATGGAGTCTTGGTGCTGATCATGTTTTGCTCATGAGAGAGGCTTAGTCAATGGGTCTGCAACATTCAGATCCGTATGTATCTTGCAAATCTCTATGTCTCCCACCTGGACTTGGTCCCGGATGGAATTGAAGCGTCTCTTGATGTGCTTGGTCCTCTTGTGAATTCTGGATTCCTTTGCCAAGGCAATTGCACTAGTATTATCACAGAAAATCTTCATTGGTCCCGATGCACTAGGTATGACACCTAGATCGGAAATGAACTCCTTCATCCAGACTCCTTCATTTGCTGCTTCCGAAGCAGCTATGTACTCCGCTTCACATGTAGATCCCGCCATGACGCTTTGTTTAGAACTGCACCAACTTACAGCTCCACCGTTTAATAAAAACACGTATCCGGTTTGCGATTTAGAATCGTCCGGATCAGTGTCAAAGCTTGCATCGACGTAACCATTTACGACTAGCTCTTTGTCACCTCCATATACGAGAAACATATCCTTAGTCCTTTTCAGGTATTTCAGGATGTTCTTGACCGCTGTCCAGTGATCCACTCCTGGATTACTTTGGTACCTTCCTGCCAAGCTTATTGCTAAGCATACGTCAGGTCTGGTACACAGCATTGCATACATGATAGAGCCTATGGCTGAAGCATAGGGAACATCTTTCATTTTCTCTCTATCTTCTGCTGTGGTCGGGCATTGAATCTGACTCAACTTCACACCTTGTAGCATGGGCAAGAACCCTTTCTTTGCCTGATCCATTTTGAAATTTTTCAAAATTTTATCAAGGTATGTGCTTTGTGAAAGTCCTATTAAGCGTCTTGATCTATCTCTATAAATCTTGATGCCCAATATGTAAGCAGCTTCACCGAGGTCTTTCATTGAGAAACTTTTATTCAAGTATCCCTTTATGCTATCCAGAAATTCTATATCATTTCCAATTAATAATATGTCATCTACATATAATATCAGAAATGCTACAGAGCTCCCACTCACTTTCTTGTAAATACAGGCTTCTCCAAAAGTCTGTATAAAACCATATGCTTTGATCACACTATCAAAGCGTTTATTCCAACTCCGAGATGCTTGCACCAGTCGATAGATGGATCGCTGGAGCTTGCACACTTTGTTAGCACCTTTTGGATCAACAAAACCTTCTGGTTGCATCATATACAACTCTTCTTCCAGAAATCCATTCAAGAATGCAGTTTTGACATCCATTTGCCAAATTTCATAATCATAAAATGCGGCAATTGCTAACATGATTCGGACAGACTTAAGCATCGCTACGGGTGAGAAAGTCTCATCGTAGTCAACCCCTTGAACTTGTCGAAACCTTTTGCAACAAGTCGAGCTTTATAGACAGTTACATTACCATCAGCGTCAGTCTTCTTCTTAAAAATCCATTTATTCTCAATGGCTTGCCGATCATCGGGCAAGTCAACCAAAGTCCATACTTTGTTCTCATACATGGATCCCATCTCAGATTTCATGGCCTCTAGCCATTTTGCGGAATCTGGGCTCATCATCGCTTCCTCATAGTTCGTAGGTTCATCATGGTCAAGTAACATGACTTCCAGAATAGGATTACCGTACCACTCTGGTGCGGATCTTACTCTGGTAGACCTACGAGGTTCAGTAGAAACTTGATCTGAAGTTTCATGATCAATATCATTAGCTTCCTCACTAATTGGTGTAGTTGTCACAGGAACCGGTTCTTGTGATGAACTACTTTCCAATAAGGGAGCAGGTACAGTTACCTCATCAAGTTCTACTTTCCTCCCACTCACTTCTTTCGAGAGAAACTCCTTCTCTAGAAAGGATCCGAATTTAGCAACGAAAATCTTGCCCTCAGACCTGTGATAGAAGGTGTACCCAACAGTTTCTTTTGGGTATCCTATGAAGACACATTTCTCCGATTTGGGTTCGAGCTTATCTGGTTGAAGTTTCTTCACATAAGCATCGCAGCCCCAAACTTTAAGAAACGACAACTTTGGTTTCTTGCCAAACCACAGTTCATGAGGCGTCGTCTCAACGGATTTTGATGGTGCCCTATTTAACGTGAATGCGGCCGTCTCTAAAGCATAACCCCAAAACGATAGCGGTAAATCAGTAAGAGACATCATAGATCGCATCATATCTAGTAAAGTACGATTACGATGTTCGGACACACCATTTCGTTGTGGTGTTCCGGGTGGCGTGAGTTGCAAAACTATTCCGCATTGTTTCAAATGTAAACCAAACTCGTAACTCAAATATTCTCCTCCACGATCAGATCATAGAAATTTAATTTTCTTGTTACGATGATTTTCCACTTCACTCTGAAATTCTTTGAACTTTTCAAAAGTTTCAGACTTGTGTTTCATTAAGTAGATATACCCATATCTGCTCAAATCATCTGTGAAGGTGAGAAAATAACGATATCCGCCGCGAGCCTCAACATTCATTGGACCACAAACATCAGTATGTATGATTTCCAACAAATCAGTTGCTCGCTCCATAGTTCTGGAGAACGATGTTTTAGTCATCTTGCCCATGAGGCACGGTTCGCAAGTACCAAGTGATTCATGATCAAGTGATTCCAAAAGCCCATCAGTATGGAGTTTCTTCATGCGCTTTACACCGATATGACCCAAACGACAGTGCCACAAATAAGTTGCACTATCATTATCAACTCTGCATCTTTTGGTTTCAACACTATGAATATGTGTATCACTACTATCGAGATTCAATAAAAATAGACCACTCTTCAAGGGTGCATGACCATAAAAGATATTACTCATATAAATAGAACAACCATTATTCTCTGACTTAAATGAATAACCGTCTCGCATCAAACAAGATCCAGATATAATGTTCATGCTCAACGCTGGCACCAAATAACAATTATTTAGGTCTAAAACTAATCTCGATGTTAGATGTAGAGGTAGCGTGCCGACCGCGATCACATCGACTTTGGAACCATTTCCCACGCGCATCGTCACCTCGTCCTTAGCCAATCTTCGCTTAATCCGTAGTCCCTGTTTTGAGTTGCAAATATTAGCAACAGAACAAGTATCAAATACCCAGGTGCTACTGCGAGCATTAGTAAGGTACACATCAATAACATGTATATCACATATACCTTTGTTTACTTTGCCATCCTTCTTATCCGCCAAATACTTGGGGCAGTTCCGCTTCCAGTGTCCAGTCTGCTTGCAGTAGAAGCACTCAGTCTCAGGCTTAGGTCCAGACTTGGGTTTCTTCTCTTGAGCAGCAACTTGTTTGCTGTTCTTCTTGAAGTTCCCCTTATTCTTCCCTTTGCCCCTTTTCTTGAAACTGGTGGTCTTGTTAACCATCAACACTTGATGCTCCTTCTTGATTTCTACCTCCGCGGCTTTTAGCATTGCGAAGAGCTCGGGAATAGTCTTGTCCATCCCTTGCATATTATAGTTCATCACGAAGCTCTTGTAGCTTGGTGGCAGTGATTGAAGAATTCTGTCAATGACACTATCATCAGGAAGATTAACTCCTAGTTGAATCAAGTGATTATTATACCCAGACATTTTGAGTATGTGTTCACTGACAGAACTATTCTCCTCCATCTTGCAGCTATAGAACTTATTGGAGACTTCATATCTCTCAATCCGGGCATTTGCTTGAAATATTAACTTCAACTCCTGGAACATCTCATATGCTCCATGACGTTCAAAACATCGTTGAAGACCCGGTTCTAAGCCGTAAAGCATGGCACACTGAACTATCGAGTAGTCATCAGCTTTGCTCTGCGAGACGTTCTTAACGTTGTCAGTTGCATCAGCAGTAGGCCTGGCACCCAGCGGTGCTTCCAGGACGTAATTCTTCTGTGTAGCAATGAAGATAATCCTTAGGTTACGGACCCAGTCCATGTAATTGCTACCATCATCTTTCAACTTTGCTTTCTCAAGGAACGCATTAAAATTCAACGGAACAACATCACGAGCCATCTATCTACAACAAACATAGACAAGCAAAATACTATTAGGTACTAAGTTCATGATAAATTTAAGTTCAATTAATCATATTACTTAAGAACTCCCACTTAGATAGACATCCCTCTAATCTTCTAAGTGATTACGTGATCCATATCAACTACACCATGTACGATCGTCACGTGAGATGGAGTAGTTTCAACGGTGAACATCAATATGTTGATCATATCTACTATATGATTCACGCTCGACCTTTCGGTCTCCGTGTTCCGAGGCCATATCTGTTATATGCTAGTCTCGTCAAGTTTAACCTGAGTATTCCGCGTGTGCAACTGTTTTGCACCCGTTGTATTTGAACATAGAGCCTATCACACCCGATCATCACGTGGTGTCTCAGCACGAAGAACTTTCACAACAGTGCATACTCAGGGAGAACACTTCTTGATAATTTAGTGAGAGATCATCTTAAAATGCTACCGTCAATCAAAGCAAGATAAGATGTATAAAGGATAAACATCACATGCAATCAATATAAGTGATATGATATGGCCATCATCATCTTGTGCTTGTGATCTCCATCTTCGAAGCACCATCGTGATCACCATCGTCACCGGCGCGACACCTTGATCTCCATCGTAGCATCATTGTCGTTACGCCATCTATTGCTTCTACGACTATCGCTACCGCTTAGTGATAAAGTAAAGCAATTACAGGGCGTTTTGCATTTCATACAATAAAGCGACAACCATATGGCTCCTGCCAGTTGCCGATAACTTCGGTTACAAAACATGATCATCTCATATAATAAAATATAGCATCACGTCTTGACCATATCACATCACAACATGCCCTGCAAAAACAAGTTAGACGTCCTCTACTTTGTTGTTGTAAATTTTACGTGGCTGCTACGAGCTTAGCAAGAACCGTTCTTACCTATGCATCAAAACCACAATGATAGTTCGTCAAGTTAGTGCTGTTTTAACCTTCGCAAGGACCGGGCGTAGCCACACTTGATTCAGCTAAAGTGAGAGAGACAGACACCCGCCAGCCACCTTTAAGCACGAGTGCTCGTAACGGTGAAACCAGTCTCGCGTAAGCGTACGCGTAATGTCGGTCCGGGCCGCTTCATCTCACAATACCGTCGAACCAAAGTATGACATGCTGGTAAGCAGTATGACTTGTATCGCCGACAACTCACTTGTGTTCTACTCATGCATATGACATCTATGCATAAAACCTGGCTCGAATGCCACTCTTGGGGAACGTAGTAATTTCAAAATTTTCCTACGCACACGCAAGAACATGGTGATGGCATAGCAACGAGAGGGGAGAGTGTTGTCCACGTACCCTCATAGACCGTAAGCGGAAGCGTTATGACAACCGGTTGATGTAGTCGTACGTCTTCACGATCCTACGGATCCAAGTACCGAACATACGGCACCTCCGAGTTCAGCACACGTTCAGCTCGATGACGATCCCCGGACTCTGATCCAGCAACGTGTCGGGGATGAGTTCCGTCAGCACGACGGCGTGGTGATGATGATGATGCTCTACCGGCGCAGGGCTTCGCCTAAACTCCGCGACGATATGAGCGAGGTGGAATATGGTGGAGGGGGGCACCGCACACGGCTAAGGAACGATCCGAAGATCAACTTGTGTGTCTAGGGTGCCCCCTGCCCCTGTATATAAAGGAGCAAGGGGGGGTGCGGCCGG